>NC_091536.1:22273030-22576060 GCF_042242935.1 Bactrocera oleae
ATATAATATATATGTATGGTATATGTATATCCACATACACACTTGCTACATGCTTTTGCATTTATAACGCAACCCTATTACACCTCTGCCTTCGTCTTTGGTGGTAGCGATAAGAAAATAAGAAAACATACATACATACATACATACAAGTATATACAAATTTATTTATTTCACTTTGTTGCATTTAGTGATTTAATTTCCATTCCAAAAATCTGATTTATGCTGCCATAATGACTTAGTTAAAATAACAAATCAGTGCTCAAAAACATACATACACACATAAACTTACAAACATGTACATATTTAAATGCGATGATACTGCAATTTGATGCATAAGTCATACTAGCGCAGTCTCTGTATCATATACATACATACATACGTTTTGAAAATTATACGTAAAGCCCAAATTGAGAACACACAACCGTTTTTGAAAAGATTTTCAATATGAGATGTGCTGAAGTATAGGTGAAGTCAAAGAATGGAAGGACTTAACACAGCAATTAAAAAACGCACGAACGATCAGCAGAATAACGTTTTGTTACACACGTATTGCCGCCAACACAGAAAAATTTAATGGGTATCAGTAAGGAGTTATACACGAAAGGACTAAGTACATATCGTTGTTAGACCGACCAAGCTCTTTTTTTCTAAGTGAGAAAGTCACAATGTGTAGAAACAGTTTCTGCTGCTTTTTATGCCCAATCTGTTTCAAACCAATATTATAGAGTATTATTGTCGCTTATCGAATTTTGTTGCTAATTCATATAATTTTGTTTATGTATATTTTATTGAATAAAATACCGCTACCAACAATTTAATAAAAAAAACAATAATTTTTGAGTTAGCCACTTTTATTTTTAATGTTAATATAATATTACAAAAAAAACTTTTGACATGGCAACTCTGAAGTGGACTTAATTACCGGCCCAATGATAACATGTCAGTCTAACTAAACTTTTCTGATAAGCAAATCTTTAGGAAACCTCGAGGTAATAAGCAAAGAAGTGCATTATTTTTAATCTTAAATAAAAACAGTAATTTAGAGAGAGAACGATGGCGACCAAACCAATATTCACCTTTAGACGTGCAAAAATTGATGATATCGGCGCTGTACGTGAAATGATACAGGTGCGGTGGTATAGAATAATACGATGACATATTTTTGAAAGTAAATCGGATTTGTTGCTCATATTAAATTGCATGTAGGTTTGGCAAGTTAGTGATGCATCTCTTCTTCCTTTAGGAATTGGCTGATTTCGAAAACATGAGCGATGGTCCGAAACTAACAGAGAAAGGTATAATGTATTTTACTTATATGCATTTAAGCCTGACTATATGCATACATACATACACATTTACAAATGCTGTAAAATATTCCTTTTTTAGATTTAATACGCGATGCCGGACTCGATGGTGGCCAAGAATTTTGTCATATATATGTGCTCGAGCTTCAAAGCGCAGAACAAGCCACACCGTAAGTAATTTGTAGACAAGACTTACTGGAATTTTTTATAATAATATATATGTATATGCAAACTTGTGTTAGTAGCTTCGGTAGTCTTAAAGAAAATACGCACAACTCATTAATTCCTTTATTAATGATATATAGTTATTATATCAATTTTCTATAAGCCAATAGTTTTTCCGTACCAAAACCACTGTGTTCTCAACTCAAATAAATCACCTGCACGAAGAATATACATATGTAGACACCGAAATATTTATGTATGTGCATGCTTTTATTGTTTACACATAAGCACCCATCAAAAAGGTTGACATGCACAAATACCCGATGACATAGTCCACCTTAAATATTTGCCATTAGACACCGATAAGCTAAAACAAAATGTATCAATTTTAAAAGCAATTCACGCACACATGCACCAATATATGTATATATTCGTATGTCTGTACATTTCAGCATATTTTTCTCCATTTATGTACCACTGTTTGTTTACTGATAAGTTCTGCATACATTTCAACAATTCTCAAATAAAATTTACTCACAGCAATACCAATTCAATTGGAAATATATTCTTAACACAGATTTAATTATTTATTTTTTTCTAATTTTTCTTTCTTATGCTGCCTTAACAGCGTGACCATAGGTTATAGTATTTGTTTCTACTCCTACTCAACATGGCAAGGGAAATCATATTTTCTTGAAGATATTTATGTACGACCCACATATCGTAAGATGGGTGCCGGCGCTTATTTGTTCAGTTCTGTTGCAGCAAAAGCGAAGGAATATGGCTGTCAACGTTTGGATTTTCATGTGCTTGGCTGGAATCCAGCGCGAAAATTCTACAATAGAATGGGTGCTGTGGATTTGACCGAGAGTGAGGAATGGCATTTTTATCGGTTGCATGGTGAAAAAATCGAGAAATTGGCCAATGGATTATAGCGCTCTTACAATAAAATAATATTCAACTTTTATGCGCACTGTTTCCTAATTATAAATTTATTTAACTAAAAGTTGGGAAAAACGTTAGTTTCTTCGAAAATGTATTTATTAGTAATAATATAATATTAAATTGTAAAAGCAGCACTTTACTGAAATATAGAAAGCACCAAAAGGAATGTCACCTATAAGTCCAATGTTGCTACCCTTTACTTGTGAATACAATCAGACTTTTTAACTGTTTTAGCAACATACTATCAAATTATATAAGTGTCTGGGCGAACTTTCTAAATTACAGTAAGAGTATGCAATTTCAGTACATCACTTAGTTTAGCTAAAAATTAGCATTTTCTAGCAATTATGTTTTACTAAACAAACTCTTTTTTTTATGAATACGAACACTATTTTTTTCCAAAATATTGCAACAATAATACTTTCACAGATTGCCTTTGAATAAAATTATAGTAATTTGTAAATATTCATTGTTTTGTTTTCTTTTTCCATTTAACTCTATTGTTCACCATTGCTGCTGGCTATAACGTGTATCTGCATACTTTTGGTGCTATTGTATACTTGCCCTTGTGGAAATGGTGTCACCTTGGAATGTGTGTCAGTTTTGCTTTTGCCACCAGCTGTATAACAGGACAAACGTATATTTGGCATTGGTAGAAAACCCGTGCTTAATGGCATCACATCCAAGGAAATCGAATGACTATTCACATCTTTCATCGAAACGACGCCTGTAACGGTACAAATAAAAGCACGTTATATTTTATAAGAGCGTGTATAAATTTGACATGGGGTATTTTAAATATAAAACTAAACGATTAGTTACTTACCGCATACTTTTCGTAAAAGTTAAATTAAAATAAAGAAAAATTGTTACTAAACATTAATATAAAAGAAATTAATGTACACACATACCATATATATACATATATACATACAACGGCAAAGTAAAGGATTCGATGACTTATGCTACGCACACATCGGTGCAATCGGATTCATGCAAGTGCAAATGGATACCACAAAATGGGCTTTCTTATGATGATTTTCTCAAGCGATTATCATTTTTTTTTTTAACACAGATTATATTTTTGACTGAACAATTTCCTTTACTTCTGCCATTAAAAAAGTATACTGCAAATATAACCAATACATATCAAATATGACCAACCTGCGGAACGCCCACAAACGGCCCATAAATTCTGATCACTCAGCACCTCGTACATAAGATCCACGTAGGGGTTTTCATGCACCTTGGTAATTTTCAAATTTAAATTACACACTGAACGTAAACGACACAGTTCGTTCGGCTCAAGTTGTGTTTGCACTTTAAAAAGTGTTGTATAATCCACTAAATCGAAAGCGCAGCCGTAGTTGCGTAACAATTGGGGATTTTCGACCGTTGAGTATTTTGTTAAAAAATGCACCTTGATGACTGCAGGTAGCTCTACCTCTGCTTTTAGAGGCTCCACTTGAATTTCATATAGATAAGAAACCGTCAGACCTTTGTAGATTTGCTACAAGAAGAAGAAGGTATTAATTTTTAATTACATAAACAAGACATGTACATAAGTAAGACGCATACAACACGTGACTGCGTTGGTGGATTCAGATCGATTAAACGCACGCCCGCCACATCACACTTCACCTTAGCTTCGGTTAGGTATAAATTCGCTTCTAGACCCTTCATAACGACATGCAAAAACTTTTGCGTTCCACACGTATGTAGGCGACATTGAGCCTCAAGCGCTGGTTGAAAATCAATCGCAATCTGCAGCTCATTGCGTGACCAAGGGCAGGTCAGTGTAACGTAATGCTCCAAATGTTTAGATATTTTGCGACCAGGCAAATCGGTTAGCACTTCTAATGGGATTTCACGTTCCTCAAAAGACTTGAAATTGGGTAAAGACACTTGCAGAATACTGTTAAATGTAGAATCATCTTGCACAGTAGTATTAGGTATTGTGTCCGTGCTGTTTTCCTGAAGAACAGCGCCCTTGTCAGTAAGTGGCTGGCTGTTTTCCTTTGTACGCGCCATGCGTATGCGCAGATTTTTTGAGCATTTCAATGTTATTTTGGCATCAGCTGGAAAAATGAAGCTGCCACCTGAAACCGTTAGGCGAATCGGCTGCTCAATGCCTGCAATTAAGTTCTTGAAGTTGAGCACCGCAGCAGCCGGTTTAGTAGTGATTACAAATGGTGGTACTCTGAAGGGCAAGTGCTCGGAGAAGAATTCCAATTGAGATATAGAGATGCGCATCTAAAATCAACATAAAGACATTACTTCTACGATACGATATTCGCCAATAGATATAATAATTAACATACCTGCTTGAAATCCCAAGTGCCTACGCGTGTCGCTTTCGATTTCAGTTCAATTATATTAGTGCCAGGTTGTATAGCGATGTTTTCAGTTGCTACGAAATTCGTAAAATCCGACTGGACACTGGGTGATAGCTTGCGTTTGGTGCTACTCGTACGACGCACCGGTTGTTTGACTTTGAGCAGCTCACATGCTACCGACGCGCAATCCAGAGTATTATCTTGTTTGTAGTCTAAACGTAGTGTCATTTTCAGACGCGATTCCTTGAGTGGCGATGCTGTTGGTGCTTTAGTAAGTCTTCCGTCTTTTGTACCGCTAACCAACACCATGGAAGGTGGCGCTGTGACCTCACCAGTTAGTGGTGCGACATGCATCTCGTAGGACAATTGTATGCTTTCAGCCACTACTTCACGCGGATACAAGCTCTCCAGTTTTAACTGCACTAAAACTATGTCATCCTGTATTATGGGTTCAGCATTCAGTACATTAATATCACAAATGCGAAAATGATCTTCCAGCACGCAGTAATTGGCATTCTCCATTGAAGGTTGTGCAGATAAAGAAGTAGTCATTGTCTTCACCGATTTGAGAAACTCATCGAAATAAAATGAACGTACGAGCATTTCCAGTTCTTGGCAACAAGAAATTGAACTACATGTTTTCGTATAAGCCAACGAGTCGCCCATTTTGCGGTAGCAGTTAGCTAGTTCCAACAATGTTTGCGAACTTAATGTGTACCAATTTTCAGCCTTTAATTCGCGCAACAAATCAGTAAAGAAACCAACCGCCTTGTGTGGCTCATTGAGTGCGCAATAAAAGTTACCCAAGTCCAAACCCACAAGTCGGGCCGAACGAGTTCGTGAAACGTGTTTGTACGTGCTAATCGCCAATTCCGCCAATTCTAGATAGAGTTTTTCAAATGCTTGATTAGATCCTAAAGCTTCTTTCAACTGATCTGTTGCTGATTTCTTAGGCCGACGATTAGGGGAGCGGTCGCGTTTTTGTTCTGAAATCTGCGGTGTGGGATTCAAGAACTGCGACTGCTCTAACGGCGAGTCGCCAATACCCGCTGATAACTGTACAACGATGTGCAACTGTTGGGAAGTAGGCGTAAAGCCTGGCAGTAGACCGCACAATTTTCCCAGTTCGTATAATTTATCCTTTGCCAGATTCCAGATTGGTGCGCAATGTTGAAAACAAACAACTTCAGTCGGTTCCATTGCTTGCTCACAAGTTTGCAGAACTTCCAAAGCACATACGAATTCCCAACATGATAGAGCACCCTCCGGAGTATCTAATTTGACAAGTTCTATTTCACGTAATGTAGAAAATAAGAAATTTAACAGTCTTCTAGCGATTTCAGGTGTTTCATTATTTTGTTGCAAAAGATGCGCTTGTCTTTCGAAAAGGTAATTTCGAAATTCCAATATGGATACGGGGTTATCTTTAATTTTTTTGCGTATTTCAAATTTATCTCGCCGATTTAAACAAATACCATGAAAAGAACATAATGGTTGCTTGAAGTATTCCAAACATTTTTGTTTTTCGCCAAAACCAGAGTTAGTTATAAATTGGGAGAACATCGCGTCCAATTCATCATATTGTATTAAAGCTTCGGTGTGTAATTCAAGTTTCTCAAATGTAAGTGCTAAATCTTCTTGCATAAAGAAATATTGCCGAAAGTCCCAACCTTCATGATTTCGTTTTTCTCGCCTACTTCGTATGAGTTCCTCATATTTAGCAATATTACGATTGTAACTAGCGAGCATTAAAAACCTGTTGATAGACAAAAGTGTGAAGTCAAAAATTTTAAGAAAACTTCTAATCTATAAAAAAAAATTCACTAACCTGATGCGTTGAACTAAACAACGAAAAGATTCAGCAGATTTTTGTTCGAATTTCGCAGGGTTTAGAACAGAGATGCAACGATCATCATTCTTCGTAGCAAAATCTTGTCGTATTTTATCCAAAACTGTAGTACGTGGTAATAAGTTTTTTGCCTTACGCACATCCAAGGTCTCCACTAATAATATCATCCAATCAGAAATACCAAATGCTGTCAACTGCTTTAACCAATTTTTTATTTCTTCATGTGCGTTTGCCTTATAGGTGTCCAAATCCTATACAAAAATAAAATGGATTTTATATAAGGGCGAAAGTGCAAAACTAATTGGTTTCAATACATTGCATTCAGTAACGAATATGTGTAAAATTGGGTGCTCCAATATACTCCATTCTCCTTTTTTATACTTTTCCAATACGTTTACGTTGAAAGGCTGCGTTTGTGCTTCTAAACGCACTTGTTTGGTGGGACGATGAAATGTACGTCTCCATTCGCAAGTATCTAATGGTATAGCATTAAGAATTTGCGCTTCCAATGAACGAAATAATGGCCCAGCTCCCGAATCTTTAATAAGAAATATAAATTCTTAGGATAACAAATGTTATTACATTTACAAACTTACACGTTATTATTGGTTTAACATTCATATTTATGCACACTTTTATTTTATTATCGAGTACAAAATTTATTAATTAAAAAGTTATGTCTACCCATCCAAATTTATTTGTAAACGCAGACAAAACTTTCTCCCCTTTCTATCAGCTGTGTTTGACAATAGATAAATAAATAAACAGAGAGCGGGTGGTATAAAATACCAGGCTTTTGCATTTATTACACATTTAGAAAACGATGGGTTATTGATGGCATAATCCGTTCTTGTTTATTAAATTTATATGTCACGACGAAATTAAATTTATTAACGAAGACTAAAATTAGTAAACACTTTTCAATAATTTAAAAAGTTTTTTGCCCGAAAACCTATAGTATTTATATAAATCTGAATGGCTTATATTTTTGATAAAAAATCAAAACAGTAGTTTTGAACATTTGTTATTCAAAATACAAATATGTTTAGACATAATTAAGCATTTAACGATTATACTAATCCTTACTATTGATATAAGTGAGAAAATTTTAAAGTCCCCAAAAAGAATTACTGTTATTTTCCTATTATGTTATTATTATTTAAATGATTATTTTCCAACACTGTTAACCAATTAACCCATGTCAACAAGGCACCCACAAGTGTCAAAAACTCTGTCCTATTATTATCGAGAAAAGTGAAATCATTAGTTTGTGCAAAATATTCGTCAATAATTGATAAAAGCGAAGGAAAAATCTAATTCGTAAAATAATAGCGCCATCGCCAGGCATTAATAAAAAACTATGGAAAGTTTTTTTGGTCGAGGCCACGATGGTTATGTTGGACGCGAGGAACATATTGTAAGCAATTTGCAGCTCCTTCCCCTCACATATTCAACTTTGCTTATCATATCTACATCTTTATCTTTTTGAAAATTAAAATGAATCGTGATTAGAAAAAGTTGCAGACCAACTGTTCGGAAGATGACAACTTAGATGAACTGCCACCGATGATGGAAGAACTGTGTGTGGTAGATGGCTTACGACCAAGTCCCGGTGGTCCATTCTCTGCTCTAACGCCATCAATGTGGCCGCAAGAGATACTTGCAAAGCTGGGCCAACCCGAGGCAGAGCCTACTGGTCCAAACGATCAACCAGATTATCGTTTTGACGAATTTGGTTTCCGTGTGGAAGAGGAAGATGGTCCAGAACAAAGTTCTAACAAATTGCTTTCCCAACCATTCGTGGAAGATGCCCAACAACGTTTACAGTGGATTGCGCACCTAGAATTTTCACACAACAAAGAGGCTACTGAATTAACTTGGGAAAATGTTGATGTTATGCTCCCGCGTACTGAAAAATTACGAAGTATGGTGCGTGAAGGTATACCACACTCATTACGAGCGCAAATGTGGATGCGCTTATCTGGCGCATTGGCTAAAAGGCAGAAAAGCGAAACAAGTTATCACGATATTGTTAAAGGTGAAAAAATGCAGCAATGAAATTATTTGTATTTTTTTTTAGTAATATTTGTTTAACGCATTCTTTGATTAGCCTCAGGAAACGATCAACTTATGACCTCAAAACAAATTGAGAAAGATCTCTTGCGTATATTACCAACAAATGCGTGCTTCAGCAACCCACATGGCACAGGAATACCACGTCTGCGCCGAATACTACGCGGCATTGCTTGGCTTTTTCCAGATATTGGCTATTGTCAAGGTACTGGTGTCATAGCCGCTTGCTTGCTGCTTTTCATGGAGGAAGAAAATGCTTTCTGGATGATGGCGACCATAGTGGAAGATTTGTTACCTGCTTCGTACTATTCCTCAACGTTATTGGGCATACAAGCCGATCAACGTGTGATGCAAACGCTGATTGCTAATTATCTAACATCAGTTGATGAAACACTGAAGAAACATGACATCGAGTTATCGCTAATAACTTTACATTGGTTTCTGACACTATTCGCGAATGTAGTGCATATGAAGATATTGGTGCGCATTTGGGATTGGTTTTTTTATGATGGAAGCATTGTTCTCTTTCAACTCACATTGGGTATGCTGAAGTTGAAAGAAACGGGTTTACAAAATCTTGAGAACTCCGCTCAAATATTCAACTCATTATCTGATATACCTGGCGAAGTTGATGACGTGCAGGTATGTTTGCACAGTTTGAGAATAATCTGAAAGTTTTAAAATGTTAACGTACTTGTAGATACTTTTTCATCAAGCCCTTGAGGTGGGTGGCTCTTTAAGTCAAACTGTCATTGACACGCATCGCCGACGACATCTTGCCTACCTTATGGCAGACCAAGGTGGACTTGTGGGTAATCCTGAGGCAGTCCCGAATCTACCCAAGCAACATTTAGCTCGGCGACAGGTGCGAAAAAGCAAATCTATATTAGAAACTCTGCTATTTCGTGGCGAGCCAGACTCTGTAGAACTGAAAAATAAGAATATACGACAGACAGAAATTCTGGTAGACTTACGTGAGGCAATTTTGAAGGTAGCGCGCCACTTCATTACCATTGAACCGAAATTGTCAGCACTCATACAATTGACAGCGAATTATAGTACTGATTCGCATGCGAAGGATCATGAAAATTTCATTAATGTGGCGCGTCGACGGAAAAGAAGGGCCAAGGCGTTACATGATTTTGAACGTCATGATGATGATGAGCTGGGCTTCCGTAAAAATGACATCATCACGATAATTAGTCAAAAGGATGAACACTGTTGGGTGGGAGAATTGAATGGCCTCCGCGGCTGGTTCCCAGCCAAATTCGTCGAGTTGCTAGACGAGCGAAGTAAACTATACACTTCGGCTGGCGACGATGCGATTTCTGAAACTGTGACAGATTTGGTGCGTGGTACATTGGCGCCATCGATTAAAGCTTTCCTCGAACATGGCATGAAAAGACCATCGTTTCTGGGTGGTCCAATACATCCATGGCTCTTCATCGAAGAAGCAGCAACTCGTGAAGTTGAAAAAGATTTCGAGTCGGTTTACAGTCGCTTAGTGCTATGTAAGACGTATCGCTTGGATGAAGATGGTAAAGTATTGACTCCGGAAGAGCTTTTATTTCGCTGCGTACAGGCAGTTAATCAATCACACGATGAAGCGCATGCGCAAATGGATGTCAAATTACGCTCACTTATATGCCTTGGACTGAATGAACAGGTGCTGCATTTGTGGCTGGAAGTGTTGTGTTCATGTCAGGAAGTTGTACAAAAGTGGTATTATCCCTGGAGTTATATTGATTCGCCGGGCTGGGTGCAAATCAAATGTGAGCTTCGGATACTTTCACAATTCGCTTTCAATTTGAATCCAGACTGGGAACTACCGCCGAAAAGAGGCAAAGAGTCACAACCACTTAAAGATGGCGTCCGCGACATGCTAGTAAAGCACCATTTATTCTCGTGGGATTTGTGAGTCTTATAACAACAAAGCCGTAATGGCATCTAATGCATTTGTATATGAGTTTAATTTCTTTTAGTAAAATGTAGTGAGCAAACTTTAATTAATTAACGTAATAGTAAGTTTTTGTTAAGTTATAAAGTTGCGAGAAAGTATTTGAATATGCGTATTCCCTTTTAAATATCGATGTACTTAAAATAGCATAATTCATAATTATGTATGCTTTCAATAACGCTTCTTATCAGTAAAGTGACTCTCGAAAATTGTTACAAACATTTTTTAGTCAAATTAAAATAACAGTACATTTATAGTATATAATTATAATATTGAAATATCTATATGTATGTTATATAATTCCTTTAAATACTATGTGTATCAATCAAGTTTACTTCTTTAAGATGCCAATTTTTTAAATTGCAGATATATTTATAATTTAATTTAATTTTTTTTGAAATTCATATTTAACTTATTATATGTATATGGTATGTATGTTGTATATTACAAAAAAAAATCGCAATATTAAAATATAAATATCTATTTAAACGGCTATTTTCTCTTTAAATTCAATTAATTTTACATGTATTTCGTACATACAAATGCATAAGCATTTGCTTACTATAATAATTATGGACACAGTTAAACAGATTCGTAAAATAAGAATATTCCGACTACTATAGAAATAAACGAAGAAATTAACTGCATACTAAGCCTAAGTAATCGTCCATAAGTGTACCGATCGCGAACTGGAAATGAAATACTATTACAACTTATTTTAACATTATCATTATTCAATTGGTACTTACAATGCCGGTCGCATCCACACGTGTACCAACAATCTTTAGACGTATTTTGTCTTCACCCGAAATTACCACATCTTCATCTTTTGATTTGTAGCACGGCGGATTGCCGTTTGGGCAGAACTGCATATCAGCTGGGATGGACTGCAATAGAAAAGCGGATACATTTTCCACTACTCAACTACTATTTATTTAACACTTACATGATGTGATATAAAGCAAGAGAGTGGTCCAATTTCTGCGAACATGCCAACCTGCATAAAACCATAATACATTATTTAATATTGCCCACAATTTTCGTTTAAATGAAATTACTTTGTTTATTTGTTTCACAACGGCATCCAATACTTCTCCTTTGAATGGCCGAAAAACGATTGCTTTGTATTTTACAGGATACACCACAAATCCCTGACCCGGCTGTATAACACCAGAGCCAATTTGGTCGATTGTTGTCACCGCTATCACGAAACCATACTTTCCTGTGCATGTACCTTCAACTTCGGTGTAAAGTTTCTGCTTTACAGTCTCCAGCAACTGTGGCCCAAAATAACGCGGGTGTAAGAGAATTTCATGTTCAAGTGAGATCTAGAAAATTAAAAGAAAACATTTAAATAACACCAATAATAAAATAATTCAGTTTACTTACATGGTAAAACATTTTAATATATGAGCTGCTACTTTTGTATTTATGATCAGTACTTCAGTTTATTCACTATATTTTGCTAATGAGCTAATAAGCCGAAAAATTGTTTATTTCAGCAGAAAATGGTAAATAGCGGAGGCATGAAATTCACTGCAGTGTAATGTCAAAAGTGACAGTTGAAGTACGCTTGCTAACAGAGTTGCATTTCATTAACAGCGGAAACGAATTTATCTAATAAATAAATTTTAGTACTGCCTTAGTAAATTACGTTATAATAAGTGTGGCAGAGGGAATAACAGCTTAGCTCGGCTTTAAGATATTCTAAAGCGTCCACTGGATGTGCATATGGTGAAATCTCTGATGAATAAACTTATCGTTTTCTTGAGATAAAAATTAATATTTATAATTTAAAATGTTTACGAGAAAAATAACAATAAAAAATAAAGGAATTGTTCTTTTTTCATCACAAATAAAATTGCTGTGGACCCATGACTTTTTACTTGTGTGCATGTATAAATATACCTACATACGTGCATATGAATATACGGTAGAAACTTGAATCAATGAGAAAAAGCAATAACAAAAAAAATATTTTGAAATTAAATCAAGAAAGTAGTTATCGGAGCCTGAACTGGAACTGACAGATTAAGAGCTAAACCGGCACGTACTCATAATTTATTTACACTGTGCAACAATTTAAAAAACCAATGCAAACTATTTTCAGATATATTAAAATACTTAGTTCTGCCGTAAGTTCTGTTATAAGTTCAGACCGCTATAAAAATTAAACTTAAATATAGATTTTGATTAAGTTAATTTTATTTAATAATACATATAATATATTAAATGAGCGATGTACAAAATTTTATTCGAAATAGTTATATATAGTATTGCTTTCACACAAGGTATTGACGACATTGCTCGAACCAACAATTTTTTGAGACTCAATTTTGTGTGTGGTATTCGACAGGCTATGTTGTTCAACTTTAGTCACCAACTGTAATTCAATGGAATTGGAAATCTGAACTTCCGGAAGGCTTGTCATCAGAAACTATGAACCCAGGAAAATTGCTTTCAAACCACTGTTTTTGTCCCAGTTTTAAGCTTTTTTATAAAGAATTGAAGATTACACACGCTTTTACAGGAGACTCCCCACCAAACTTTTCCTTCTACATATTCTACATCTGGACAAAGAATAATTTAATAGCCGTTGAGTTCGTGCTACTGAAGAAGTCGCTTGTATCTGTTGAGCCTAATTTGCTTCAAGCGCACTGTGAAATGATGACCATTTGGCCGACGAAAGACTTTCATGCGGAGATCGTCTCAAATAAGTCTTGACATCGATCCGGTCGATATATCCATTGTCCTTGATACAATTTTCTGTTTTTTAAAGCGATTTTTGCGAATGCGTTCGCGAATAGTTTGTATGACTGAATTGGTTCGAACCACACGAGGGCAACCACTCTTGCTGTCATCAACTGAAGACGTTTGGGAGAACGAACATTCTCGAGATATTAAGTTTTTTTGAGAAGTTCATACATTTTCTTTGAAAATATTTTTATCTTTGTGACGAAAGTAGGAAGGAATAGAATAGCATATTCAAGGCAATGAAAATGGTAAAAGACCGCCTAAAGCTTAGTTGTATACAGCAACATGGAGAGAAAATCGTGGCTTCCCGTGGTTGTAGTGGGTTGTTGGAAAAAAAATTTGCAAAACGTTGTTGCAGAACACCGGGTAAACCCCGAACTCCCCTTCTCTAACCTTTACTAGTTGCGTGTATGAGGTGATAGAACTGATATCGCAAAGCTATTTCAACACTATAGTAGATTATGTAAATTGAGTACGGTAAGGAGAATTGAGCCTATCCGGCAAGAGCAATGTAGGTTTAATTCATGGTAGAGGAAATATCAAAAATCGATGTAAGCTTCTAAAGCGAAAATGCGTATTTTCTTAATAGTAACACAGTGTGAGAAATTGATTTTAATCAACAAATACAGGGTGCTCGTAAACTAATGAGCTACAATCGTTGTAAAACTTTAAAACTGCACGTCAATAAGCACATAAAAACCGATTAACAGTTATACACATATCACCCTTTCAAATGTGTACATATTCAAGTTCAAGAAACACGTTTTAAACTTTACTCATTAGAGCGAATTGCAAGTAGCCTGCGACTGAGATTTTTGTAAACATGTTTTCATACATATGTATATGTATATGTACACGTATGTATGCATGTATGTATATAGATAGATAGATGAGCTGTTGATTTTTAAACTTCCTAAATGTACGCAAAGTATTGAAATCAGTTTGATTTTAGCCACTGAAACGTTGAGTGTGCCCAGCGACTGTTAATAAAAGGATTTGTTATTAATATATAAATTTAGTATTTACTAATACAGGTATGCAGTAATTTCTATAACAATTAAAGTGAAAAAAACACCACAGTTATTGTTATAGCAATAAGTCATATGCCGCATTTGTTAAAAAAAAGTGATGAAATTTTTTGAAACATAAAAACGCACAATATTTGTATTAAATGGTTATTAAAGCTCGACCTTGACGAAAATGTGAATATTTTGAGCTTCCTTATCAATTTCGTGAGTTAAATATATTAAATAATTTTTTTTTTTCGCTCGTTATTGTTATTGCAAATAAACTATTTACAGTTATATGGGAATAACCCACTAATCCAATGACATCGTTTGTCAAATCACTTGTTCACACGCACACAATGAAGATACACACATGCTTATGTACATACACGCTTTTGCAATTAAAATTTAATGCGAGAAACCGACTTCATTGTAGATACTTTCGATACTACATTTGCTCTCATCAAAATATCCAAGTTTTTGGCGCTAATATGTTCGGTGCAATTAACATGAATGCAAAATGAGTGTGTTAAAGCATCATTAAGATCATCTTCAGGTTCACAAATGCGTCAGCGAAATTGGGGGTTTTTTACGGTTTTTTGCTACCAATTAAATCAACTTGCTTGTTAAACAATTATTTTGGCATAACGAGATATCTCTCTGTCGGTTGATTTTTTTATCAATTAAGGTTAATTTGAAACCAATATTTAAACATTTACTCATTTTCGTTCTTTTCGTGTTAAAAATATATTAAATTATATATTTATTTGTATACATTTATTCATACATTAAAAATGTGAGGAATTTGTTTTTACTGATAACCCTCACAGAGGGCTGAAAGTAATTATTTAAAAAGTGTCTATTGATTAGAACACAATATTCTTTATCTGATTGGTTAGTTGAAAAGTAGAAAAAATACCTAAAGTTAAAGAGCATGCCTAAATTAAAATATTTATATACACATGTATATTTCAGAATGTATAATAATTATATATAACGATACTCTAACATTAATATAAATCGTGGTTATAATACCCTTCACCGGTGCATTTTTTATAACATAAAAGTATATAAAAAGAACTTTAGCTTGATTTTAATCGGTCAGTTTGTATGACAGCTATATGCCATAGTGGTCTGATCTAAACAATTTGTACAGAGATTGTTTCATTGACTTGGACAATAAACTAAGTAAAATTTCTGGAAGAAATCTTGTTAATTAAAAAAGTTTTCCATACAGCACTAGTGTTTAATCGGTCAGTTTGTATGGCAGCTGTATGCTGTAGTTGAGCGATATTGCCGGTTCTAACAAATGAACAGCTTCTTGGGGAGAAATGGGGGTGTGTTAAATGTCAATTCGATATCTCAAAAACTGAAAAACTATCGATTAAGCTCGTCACGCTGCTATTTCGTTACATTTTTATTTAATTTAGATGGAAGTCTTTTAGGAGTCTTGGATATTGAAATATAATTCAGATAGTGATAGTAAATCGAATAATGCATATAATTTCTTGTTAATCCAGCAACAATTAAATTTGTATGTCTACCCATATTTGCTTGCGATAGAACGTTCGTTTCTCAATAGAACTATTACTGTATAAACATTTCATAAACTCTGTTTCTGCACTTTTCTGAAATCATACTTTCCCCACTTTTGTGATTTCATTCGCAGATATGTTACGGTTGCCATTTGTATTGAGCATAATTGCAAGCGTGTTGTTGCACAGCTACGCCAGTCCGCAACAACCAAATGCTGACTTGGATAAGACTATAAAGGATATTTTTTCACAAAATCCCGCTATACCTGTACAAAGCACCGGCACAGGTTTCGGCCGGGTTGTTACGCCCGAACCAGTTGATGGTTCACAACCGCAAATAGAATTCAATTCGATAAGTGGCAAGGCACCATGTAACTGCGTACCTTATCACATGTGTGATCCAACCACGGGCAGTGAAACTACACCAGTTGAAGATGGCGAATTTGATGGTTTCGGTTTGATCGACTTGCGCTTCGGCGCCGACGATCCTGTGTGTGAACACTTCCTGGATGTATGTTGCGGCAGTCAAAATCAGCATCGCGGTAGTCTCACACCGAAACCGCAGGAAGAACGTCCTAATCGGTCTAAAGGATGTGGCATACGCAACGTGGGTGGTATTGACTTCAATATTACTGGAGCTGTCGACAATGAGGCTGGTTTTGGTGAATTTCCTTGGACGGTGGCCTTGCTGCATGCCAATAATTACAGTTACTTCTGCAGTGGTTCACTCATACATCCTCAAGTTGTACTCACGGCAGTACATTGTGTAGTTGGTCGAAAGGAATCAGGCATTCTCGTACGTGCTGGTGAGTGGGACTCACAAACAATCAAAGAACGTCTGCCCTATCAGGAACGCAACGTGCAACGGATCATTACACATCCTAATTATAATTATCGCAATGTTGCCAATAATTTTGCATTGGTTGTACTTACTCAAGCAGTTGTATTGGCCGATCACATTAATGTGGTATGTTTACCCGGCCAAAACGCCGCGCCACTAGCCAACGTCCAATGTTTCGCCAATGGCTGGGGTAAAGATGTCTTCGGTGAAGCTGGACGTTTTAGCGCTATAATGAAACGGGTACCACTACCCATTGTAGATTTCGGCAGTTGCCAAACACGTCTTCGCGGTACACGTTTGGGGCCGAAATTCGTTTTGAATCGCTCGTTCATTTGTGCTGGCGGTGAGCGCGGTATTGACACATGTCAAGGTGATGGTGGTGCTCCGCTTGTGTGTCCGATTGGTTTGTCAGCGGAGAATCGTTACGAACAGGATGGTATTGTGTCTTGGGGTATTGGCTGTAATGATGATGTGCCCGCTGTTTACGCTAGCGTGTCGACGGCGCGAGACTGGATTGACCAGCAAATGCTCTCTTTGGGCTATGGTACAACATCATATTCTGTACTTTAAACATGAACTTTCAAATAAAACTGAGATATCTGAGATTAAAGAATTTTCTAAAATAATGCGACTTGTTTTATATTTACGTTGCACGATTATTATTTAAGAAGTAAAAAACAATTAAAAACTATTTATTATATAATGAAAATCAATACACATTTTTGTTACAAAACGCTAAATACTTATTTAGTCGGCTTTCAAATGAAACTCGAACTCATTGTCTCGCCCATCCTTTGTAAAAATACGAACGTATGCGTTTTTTAAACCATACTTCCAGATCGCTACGTATGGCAAGTAGTAGAATATCAGTTCATTAAGCCAGACACGGAAATTGAGATAACAACGAACAATGCTATACTTGTGTAAGTAAGTCACTATGAAGAGACCATATGCGACGAGTAAACGATCATACCAGCCCAAATCGTAGTAATAGAGTTTCTGCTTCGGATCAATGGTCTCGCCAGGAAGATGGTCAAAGCTATAGTATTCATACCCTTTTACATAAGTCAGTCGCCTGGTGAAATATAATACTGATCCTGTAGACAATGTTGTGTTAAATGGCCACAATCCTTCCACCAACGCCTTTGTCATTTTCTCAAAATCTTCACTAGTATTTTCTAAAGCCGGTTGATATACACGTCGCATCACAATATCGAGACGGCGCTTCGTCTCCGCCCAATTACAACCACACAGGTTATATTCATCCTTAATGCCAAGCAGATAACCGAGTACACGCCACATATGTGTCGTACTTTCCAGATACTCCTCATCGTATAGTTGTACGCGTTGTGCGCCTAAAGTGGCATAACCGATAAAACCGAACTGTGTTAATGCCAGATCCTTTTGCGTAATTTGTCCGGCGCCAAGTTTACTGCACGCGCGACTCGACTTGGAATGCGCTTTGCGTACAGCGCGTAAACCAGTCCAAAATTTTGAGTTTGCTGACACTGGATGTTCATACCATGCATTCGTGTGCAAAATTGTGCGCATATAGCGTCGAAAAGCCGTTAAACAGGTGGACGATTGACGTGTACACATGAGCACGCGCAGTATGGACGGTATTGCGAGAACTGCCACCAGACCGTAAAACATGCCAGCGGTGATGAGGAAACGATATTTTTTCATAAAAGATTGACCCCTGTATAAGAAAGAACAACGCTGTTGAATGAGTAGTGTATATTATTATTAATTTATCATATAATCTTAATATTGATTTGTCAGCTTAAAATTGTTTTACTTCTCAAAAGTAGAACGGCATATGAAAACGCCTTGTTTAAGATGGTTAAAGCGATGCGGTAAGACTTTAAGTCGGCATATGCTGTTAGGTTTTTCTCCAAAATTTTTTAGAAGATTGAAATACATATTTAAATAAAATATATGTAGACCAGCCGATCCAATTTGATACGGATTAGTTCATTTAAACTGCGCGCGCAAACTGAAAGGATACATTTTTTTCCTAGATTGTGTCATTTAGTGTGTGTTTGGCAGCTGTCTGCTTGCGAAGCGAAAACTTTGTCTAGCGGTTTTTACTATGCGAAAATGAACTGAGCAACGAGTACGCTTGAAATACGAGTCGTCCATCCGAAACTCTTAATGACAGTAACATCGAAAAAGTTAAAGAAACAGTGCTTGAAAACCGTCATGTTGGCATCAGAAAGATAGCAGAGCATCCCCACACCTCTTTTGGAACGACTCAACACATTTCGGTTAATGTTTTGGTTATGAGGCGTGTTAATGCTAGACTAATACCAAAAGACCTGAATCTTTTGCAAAAACGACGTT
Source organism: Bactrocera oleae (assembly GCF_042242935.1). Taxonomy (NCBI): domain Eukaryota; kingdom Metazoa; phylum Arthropoda; class Insecta; order Diptera; family Tephritidae; genus Bactrocera; species Bactrocera oleae. Next base: position 22,292,140 of record NC_091536.1, read on the forward strand.
ACAGCTGAAGTTTAAAACAAGTGTATATAAAATTGAAAGGCGTTAATAAAGATTTGTATTAAAATGGATGAATATGTAGTTTTTTGTCAGTCCGGTTCAAATTTGCTTATATTGCCTTGTGTAAACTTCTAAATTTTAGGAAATTATTTTCAAAATCAATTTCGGGATTTAATTTCGGGGTCCACATCACTAGATGACCAATGCATTGCAATTTTTACTCGCACACACTCGATCTCAATTGAATAAGTATTTGCGTGTCATTTTCATTTAATGTTATTAACGAACATAAATGAATTATTATCTAAATTGCAACAAAACTTCTAAGCTTTTTACTTATGTATTTATCGGCGCATATATAACAAAAGTCAAATAAAACATGTTACAGTTAACTTTATGAAAAATTTCAAACAACTATTAATACTTATATTTGTAAGTATACTAATAAATATATCTAAATATGTATGCATATTATTTTGTTCCTGAAAAGCTGATACTTTACAAACATGCCGCTCGGTAAAGCGTTTTAAGGGGTTACATGGGTTTCACGTCTTCAAAAAACAAAAAAACAAACAAAAAAAATTATTGACTTATTTAATTCTATAATATCTCTAGAATATTGTCCTAAATTCCCAAGTTGAGCCCAGTAACAGTTTTGAAGGTACAGCTTTGAAAAGTTGCACGCTCGATGTCAGCTATATAGTCCCTTAAAACTTCAAACTCTTTTTTCTCGAAACTGTGTTTCAAAGTCGATTGTCAAGATTTCTCACGAACTACTCAACCGATCTTAATGAAATGTTACACAGGTCTTCAAGATAACTTTACAAGGTCTTGAATTCAATTACAATTATTAAAAACAAAAAAACGTCGAGAAATTTTCACCAAGATTTGCATGTTTTTGTAAAAACGTCTGCCAAAAATACAATTTTCACTTTATTTATTTTTTTCTCCATCCAATACCTAGTTAATGGTCTTAGTTCTAACACGTCTTTTTTTTTTTTACATTTGATTTTCCTGTCAGAAGTTCTGCTGTCAACGCGGAAGCACCTTTTTTCCGAGGGACTGTCGGAAATGACATCGTAATGACCGAGTTTTGTTTATTTTCTTTTGAAAATTTCACAAAATCTTTTGTAAATATGTATCTTCGAAATAATAAAAAATATAATAGAATAAAATATTTAATTTTTTACAGAAAAAAAAATAAAAGAAGAATTATTTTTTGTGCGCTTGAGCGATGTCTTGTAATTAAAATGAGCCACCAAAGCACGAAATATATTTTTAACTTCATTTAAAAGGCGAAACGAATTATTTAAAAAATATCAGAAAAATCCGATTGTTCAAAAATGAAGTCAAGCGCGAAAAATGTTACAGTGAAATCATCAGTATATACACATATGTGTCTATATAAAGATATAAATTCAAAAACACATCACTCATCATTTATTGGCTTAAAACTACCACAATGAAATGTTCAGACATAGGAATTTTCAAAACAGCATAATTACATGATTAAATTTGAATGTTTTTGTATGTATGTATGTATTCCCACATAAAATTACATGTATAACATATTTACATACATATGTATGTATGTATGTTTACATATTCGTATCTACTTACTTTCTGAACAGAGCTTCATCGTACCACGCTGGCATTTCCATTGGCGCGCCACTATCTCCTTCGAGTGCCCCATTCTGCAGCAAATGATCCAGATATGCCTGTGCTTCGGTATATTCTGAGTCACTACTTTCAGCTGTTTTAGCACCACTGACAGATTCACTAAATTTATTCACGCTAGCACCAATCATTGCTTCCACTTTGGCTATAAAAATCAAAATGATTTGAAATGTTCACATGAAAACTGATTCATAATCACTCGAAAAGCATGTAGTTAATTGTTGAGTGCTTAGAAGCTAGTAAGGGCACTGAGACACTACTATCGTTGCTCAAATGTCGAATTATGCCATTGGCCATGCGAACATGTTAATTGATAATACACAAAAAGATATACATATATGTATGTATGTATATAAAAACAACACTGTTGTATGTAAACAAGTCACCTTGTTTACAAGTCACCTGCCGGTAAACGTATTGTCATGAACAAGCCTGGAGTTGTAGGTACAAAATTTCGATAAAAGCGCTAAACAAATTCAATTGGCACATAGCGACGCAACTGCATTCGAGTCAGCTGCACGAATTCTCTTGGAGAAAGTGTGATGGCACTCAGCTGTTGGCCAACAAAATATTCATACACACTTACGCACATTAGCCAGATCTTACAGAGTCTTCAAATCGATGGTGCTTTTTCGTATAATCACAGCCACAGAAAACTCAGCAAACACGTTATGTTAAAAGCCTATTTAAAGTCATCAAAATTGTTCATTGAACTCTTCTTAGCTTTGCTCTTTTAGTATAGAAAATTTTTATTTTTTCATGTAATGAACTGTCAAACTCATATGCCAAAATGAAAACAACTTTTATTGTAAATTATACAATATTATTAAATCAACATTTTCTTTGTTAGAGCATTGAATATGCTTTCCGATTGAATGCGCTTAATGCAACTTGAGTTCTCTGCTCCAATTCACGTTGTTTTAACTGTGAAACCAGAGAACATACAACACATACTAAGTTATTGTATGTTCACTGGTGAAACTACTCGAACTTATCTCGAAAGCTAAATATACTTATGTACTTTATACTTGTTGTTACTTGTTTTTGTCTCTAGCACTCTCTGAGCATGCGTGTAAGCTTTTGGCAGCTCACATAAACATTTGTCTCGCGTTGCAACTATTTATAAGCAGACGACTCAGTGTTACACGCTCTCAGCATACATCAGCTACTTCACATCAATTCATATGTATATTTGAGGCAACATTACAGTGCTGATAAAAATGTTTGCACAGACACGGTGATTAAAATATGAATTAGATGATATAATATACATATTTATTTGTTGTATTTATAGCCTATTTACTTTGTTGGCCCTAGTAAGACATCGTTTGTAAATAAAAAATAAAGTATACATATTATGTTTTAAAATATTCAACGAATTCATAATCAAAAAGTTTTATAATACACCAGGCCACTCGTCTTGAGATCTTGCCCAGCAGTCATGTGTGATGTAATGCAAATATTTGTGCACTGTTGCTCAGGCGATACTGCAATCAGGCTAGTAGACATGCGACTGGGTTGTAAATTATCCACAGGAAAGTATTTTTGAATTACGCTTAACCGCAGTTTTTATGGCCAAATTAATAGTTTTTACCATTACTATTAAACTTGATAAGTTGGTAAATTTACAAAATCAAAATTAATACATCAAAAATATAAAAATACGGAATCAGTAGCCATGAATATAAAATTTAACGAGAAGCATTTTTTGCTGCTGTCTTTCTTAGTTTTTTGTAAAGAACCACTGTATTTAAGCGAAGAGAATAAAAAAAATGTTTCATTCTATAGTATACCTCCATTCTCCTTAAAAATACGGAAAAAAATTGTAAACTGCTTCTGGAGCGCCAAGTCGATAGTATTTGCTATAATTTACTTCCTTTTTTAATTTGATTTACTGCTTTATTTAAGTACCAACATATATAAAAGTGGCAATTATATTACTAGAAATTTGTCATAATTGGAAAAATTAAAAAAATTAGGTTAGTATGCCGTTAGATCGTACATTTCAATATCAGTTTCAAAATTTTAAGTGAATTTACATATTTTACATTATGGTAATGTTAGAACTAAACAGACATTAATTGTAAGCACTTTCACGCAAATTTAACACACAATGCAAAAATGCCAAACAGCAAAACTTTTTCGTTTGACCAAGGAAAAACAATGAAGTTAATTAATTTGTTGTATTTATTTAACTTTTATTAATTTCATATTGTGTGTCGCACATATTTAGTATTAGATTTGTTTACTATAAATATTTTGCTACATTTAATAATATATTTATGTATATATAAGCTCTTATATAAATAATTTATCAATGCTGTACTATGGCAGACTATTTATATGAGTACAATTCCAATTACATTAATTAGTGATATATTTTTTTTTGTTATTTTGTTTTTTATGTATTTATAAAAGGAATAGATTAAATATAAGAATAATAGGCAGGTGGCAATAAAGGTGAATTATAATTTAAAAATAAAATAAAATTTAATGTAAAAGAATAAAATAAAAAGTCAGGCGCAATCGCAGTAATAAAAAAACTAATATACTCTGTAGCAACATGTTACGAGAGTATAAAAAAAGAAATTACAATTTTGAATTATGCTGAGAACCGGCATGCAGGAATACAAATAGCATACTGAATAAATTTAATATGTATATATTAATCACTGATTTTAGTACAACAAATATAGCTGGAGCAAAATAAGTAACCGATTCAACCTTTCATTGTACAAGTATATTTATTTTTTAAATATATATTTATATATTTATTATATATTTATTTTTTAGGTACATTAACTGATTAAAGAAAGATGATTTTAGATGTGCTTTTTACAAATTAACGAATAAATTCCTATACAACAAGCGGTTAACGTAATTTTCTTTTATGATTTAAGCTTTCTGATTCCATTGCGCAAAAAGTTTTAAAAAAAAAAAATTGCTTGCTCAACTTTTAAATTTTGTTACAACATCGTAATTCGCCAAAGTTAGTAGAATACTTTCACTGATTGACTATCTTAAGGAGGTATTCTAGTCTAAATACATATGTATTCATGAATTTAGTTAATTTTTAAAGTGTCGTAAAAAAAATGCAATCAATCTTTTTAATATCGACTTTTTTATCAGTTATTTATTAATGTTACAAGAGTACAGAAAAAAATTTAAAAATTTGAAAAACTGGCAGCTGATGAAGTGGGGGTCTCAAAAAATTGGCACATAAGCATACCCACTATTTCAACCCTCCTAGTTAGCTAAAATGAAAACAAGAAGATTATCAATCTGCAATGATGTCGCAATTGTATAAACTACGAAAAACGCATTTGAAGTTGCACGTTAAGTCTTTTGTTCGATTAGACCCAGCCGAACCAGTTTGGAGACCAGGTCAGTAAAATGTCTATATCTCCGAAAATAATTGAAATTTTCAAAAATCCTCTCGTACACATATTTTTAAACAGTTAAACTTTGAAAATATGAAAAAAAAATCGATTTATTTGAAATTATACACTAGAATATCCCCTTAAAGACCTATATTTTGCATTTGATGTTAATTAAAGAGTTTTGCGTTAAACTTTTAAGAAAACATTAACAATTTACAAACCAAGTTTAGGTGAACAATTATCATAATGTTAGCTTACAAAAATTCATAAACGATAATTTCAAAAAGGAAATATATGTATAAATATGTATTGTATATATGTACATTATATAGTTGTTAGTTTACAATTTATGCATTATTTTTCTAGGTTACTTACAAGCTCAAATCGAATTATTTTCTTCGGGTAAATGCACAAGCTTGTGTGTTACGTGTCAAGTGAGTGTCTAAATGCGCATAAGCTTATGCTTTTAACATATTTATTATATTGCAATTTAACTTGTTTTTTGGTAAATTTGTTGCTTCTTTTTATTAGCTTTTAACTTAAAATATTTTTAAGTTTACTATTTTTAACATTAACAATACGATTAGTCAATGTCAAACATCTAGCCAGTCATATAAATACATATGTATGTATTTCTGCAGATAAGTTGCAAACATTTAACATACAATTAGTTTAGTTTGTGGCAATATCTGTTGCTTAGTTATAATGTTAATCTACTAAAACAGTCTTATTAAGAAAACAAAAACTATGAGTTATACATTTGCAGATATACGTACGTATATGCACATGCACATATAATTCATGAATTTTTATTTGTATAATTACTTGAAATTTTTATTATTCACTTAACATCACTTTAATTTTCTGCATTGGCTATTTCAAGTGTAGCGCAACTGCTTTTATATAACTATTCGAAAATAAATATCTAAATAGCCTGCTTATAAGCCTGAATATTATAAATATTTTTATATTTGTATAAATTTACAAATTTTTTGTTATTTATTGGTTTAAATACAAAAAAAAAGGACTGGGTATACATGAAAAATGAAAAAAGCCGCGAATGTTGCATTAGTTTAAATGTATATGCATAATAATAAAGTTATATGCGGCATATTTTGATCACTTTTGTGTAAGTTTGATTGCGTCTGCAAATATGAGCCTGCAAGCCACATAGCGGTTAAATCACCGACAGCGCTACCAGAGATTTCTGCCAAAGTTTCTTTGAGTTTTTTAAGGCCCAATCGACAATTCTAACAGAAACTCTAGTGTACGTGGGTTCGTTCTTCCCTTTCTTACGCAAACACTTTATGAGTTGCACGTTGTGTATGTGTTAGTTAACGCGCAAATTCTCTCAGTATATTGGAATTTCGGTAGCCGTGACTCGCTGGCGTGTAATTACATCCATATATAAACATATGTAAATGTAAGTGTGGAGTTGCGAATATAATATAAAATAGCTTCATTTGCTTTTGAGCGCACAACATAAGTAATTCAATAAATGAACATATTATATTGGTGTGTGTTGTTTAATGATATGCGAAAGATATGCTCAAATGCTGCATGTTTGCTTTTATAATTTATATTGCTGCTGTGAGTATGGTTGTGGTTGTTGTTGTCGCCACTGTTGATACCGTTGTTGCTGTTGCTGTCATGTTAGTATCATTTACATCTAAAACTTTGGTAAAAGTTTGCTCTTCCCCTAACTCTGGATTGGCTGATGTTGTTGCTTTTTCGTTTGCAATAAATTTTCGCTCCAAGTCATCACTTTTGTTGCTTTTACTTAGCAAACTCTTTTCGTTTTGCTCTTGCTGCTCTTGCTGCTGTTGTCGTTGTTGCACAGTTGAACTATTTACTTCTTGGTGGAAACGATTTCGCCGCAAACTTTTCACTTGCTCCATTGCATCAATCGCCTCGCTCGTGCCGGCTTCTGCTTCGCCTTCAGCGTTGCTGCTATGGTGTCGCAAATGTTGTTGTCGATAGTAGAGCTCCTGTTGTTGTTGCCGATGGTAGTGATGTTGTTGTTTCCATGGTTTACGCTTCAAATTTGTATGCGTCGACCACCTGTTTAGGAAGTTAATTCAATTTCATTGCATTTTTTCTCATTTTCATTAATAGATATGAGTTTACGGTACTCACTTTGATAGTTTTCTTCGCTTGGCCAGCGGCTCATCATAGTCTAGGCGACTGGAAATAAATGAACTGACACCTGAAGCGCTTTGTGCAAGACCTGAAATACAAATTAATGTGTGTAATTTAAAATTGTTTTGAATTAATTACAAGATAAATTAAAAAACTAGAAACTCAAAGCGTTGGTGGGATTACATCTTATTAAACAACAAAAAAAAACGTTAACTTCAGTTGCATCGAAGCTATAATACCCTTCACAAATACACAAGGTTCCTTAGAAGAACTTGATTCCGATCGTTCAGCTTGTATGACAGCAATATGCTATAATCATCCGATCTGAACAATTTCCTGGAAGGCGCCATTATTGCCTTAGATAATGATCCGTTTCAAACTTCGTTCCATGCAAGAACTTGATGCCGATTGTTCAGTTTGTATGGCAATATCGGCCACTCCGACAAACGACCAGCATTTTGGTGAGAAACGGTGATATGCTAAATTCGAAAGATCGATCTCAAAAACTCAAAGACTAGTTCGCAAATAGACGGACAGATGGACATTTAGCTATATACATCTAAGCATGTACTAACCTTGTTTTCGTTTGGTGCCCCTTTGCAGTGAGCGCACTGCACTTTCGTTTTGTTGTTGATGATGCTGAATCTGATGCCGTTTGATTGTACAGCCCTTTCCTCGACAGCCCTTCAGCTTCTCCAAAGTATCATGCATATACGATTTCTCTTCGCTTGTTAGGGTTGATGCTCGATTTTGGGTTTCAAAGGGATCTAAAACGATGCGTAGTGAAAACAAATATGACATTATGAAATAATATTTTAATATTGTTAAGAAAATGTACGATAGTTCAAAATAGTGCATTATGCAGGCAACTATGCATTTTTGAAATATTCGCATTTTTTGCTTTGATATTGCATTGATTCGTGAGTTTGATACAGTTACAATTTACAAAACTCTAAATAATCCGAGCGCTTCGCCGACAACTTAAATGCTTTTAACAAAAATCGTTTTATTATTCTGTAAAATAATTTGAAACATTTTGAATTTTCTTATATCTCAAACTTTTTTTTATGCTCTATTTGCTCACCCGACTAAAGTAAAGCTTTATGGCAACCATAATATTTCGTTATGTAAGTGATGCAACACTTATAACTCACCAATTTTTAAATTGTAAAATGTTATCAGTCCAGTCGTGAATTCACAGTATAAATAATTGTGTGTTGCATTTATAGTGCGCACACATGAATAAGTATTATTGTTGGCATTCATACAGAAGCAGAAAGGACTATCATTCCAAAGCGGCGCCGTACGCCAATGCATATTATCATGTGAGAAACAGTTCATTTTCTCCGAAAGACATTCCTTCTCCAGACGTGCCTTCTTAATACGCTTGCGTTCCTTTTTGCGCTGACGCTCTTCCTTTAGCTTACGACGTGCCTCACGAGCAATTTCCTTTGAATCCGCATAGCTATAATGAGGAATTGATATTCTATAAAATTGTTTATTTTAAAATGTATTTATAACTGAATTTTACGAACCTCCCTGTGTCCGGTTCGCAATAGCATTCAGCTGGTTGGCCTTTTTGTTGCTGAAATGGGTCAGCATTATGTGCGTTGCCCAAGCCCGTGAACATTTCCTTTTGACCAGCATTGCTAAGCGATTGTTCGATGCCATGTGGTTCTTTAGTGGTAGCTGCACAAGTAAAATAAGTCAAAGGAACCACAGCAAACAAAATTGATTATAAATGCAACGAGCTTACTTACCCTCACTGCTACTGGAATTGACATTGACATCTGACGGTGAATTTGTTGTGGACCACTGCAAGCGTATCATTGTAGTGGATGTTGTTGTGGCAACATCATTTATGGCTGTTTTGGAATTAATTGCTGTAGTGTTCACAATTGAATCTCGGTCTTTGGTTGTCAACATTCGAGTGGTGGTGGTTGTAGTTCGCATGCCGTTCATTGTTCGCATGGTTGTTGGTCGCGTGGTCGACGATGATGTCGATGATGTGTGCACTGTTTGCGGTACCGTTACATTTGGTGTTTGAGGGCGACGTCGTCGCTGTGTTTGTGTGTGACCGCCATTTTGACTGTTATTGCGACCCTGAAAGCGACTTTTGCCAAAAGGATTCTTACTACTATAGCCATTCGTGCCACCTCCACTTCCATTATCACTGTTTATATCATTGCTGTATGTATTTGCCACACCAATTTGTTCTTGTGCAAAATAATTCATATCGAATTCGCGCCCTTCTAATGGTTTATCGAAGCGTCGTCGGCTACTGCCGACAGGCAAATGTTGTCGCTGGTATGTACGGTGATTGAAGCCACCACGCTGATACACAAAATTGTTATTGTGAACACCACCACCACCACCGCCACCATTGCGACGACGTGCTTTCTGCCTTCGCCCCAAGTAATCTGATATATTGTAAGGCAGCTCCTCACCATGCTCTTGATCTTCTACTCTATGTCTGTTCACACTACTACCACTTGTGCGTGGCACATAGTCTCTGTCCCAATACCTTCCTGAATTGTAGTGCAATTGTTGCTGTTGCTGCTGGCCCTGTTGTTGTTGCTTGTTCTCGCGCATCTGCTTCTTAATATCCTTCAGATGTGTTATTTTGTCCTTGAGCACTTTGATTAGCATATCAATTTGATTACGAGACTTACGCCACGTCTTTTCGTCATCGTAAATAACATCGGAGCAGTTGACCTTACCCGTTTGCGACTCAATGTAACAACGTGTGCCAACACGACCCCCCACCTTGGGAAACTTACCACTGCGTACGAAGCCAGATGCCGACAATGTAGTTGTAGAATTAGGTTGCTGTGAGTCATTCGGCGCGATAAATTTCAATTCCAGTGTTTCGAGTGTGTTTTGTATTTCCTGTATAACTTTGGAGATCGCATCGTTCGATGAGTTGTGACCCACTTTTCCACCTTCACCACCATTTACGGCGCCACTGACCGAAGAAGGTGTTTCGAAGAAACTGGACATCAACTCCCGTTTGATACGCTTCGATTTCGTCAAATGCTCTTCCACAGTCGAAAGTGTGTCTTGTAAATCGAGCAATTCTTCCATCTCGTATGGCAGCTCTGTATGGAACACTTCATTCAAATCGGAGTGTACATCTAATGAGCGTTTGTTACGGCGTGAAAATTTTGACTGATTTTGAGTTCTGTGTACAGATAAGAATAAAAATTATGTTATTCGAAATATCTACTATAGAATTTCCAAATTCTGTACATAAATAATTTTCTCAACTATTTTTTCAAAAGTAAGGGATTAAAGTAAGTAGTCAGTTTAGGTACGTATGAAACTTTACCTTTTTCGAATACGATCGCCTTCGAAATAATTACGGTTCGTTTTGATTTTCGTATAAACAACACCTTCGGGAGTAAAGCAAGCACAATTGCGTTTAGTGTCCTTCTTTGAAAATTTAGATATTTCTTCGAGATGATGCTGAAGCTGTAACTAAAGTATGACAAATCAGTTCATAATAATAAACTATTTAAAGTTGATTACAAAAATATTAGATAATTGACTGAACAGAAATTTATGTAGACAGTTAATCCATAAAGTACAAAAACTAAAATATTATTGTCACTCACATGAAATTTACACTTGTGTTTCCGCCAGCGACCATCCTCATTTACACATTTCCACTTCTGTCCCGGGCGACAATTTTCCAACAAGGCCGGATCAGAGCATTCGGAATTCAAGCGCATCATTTTCGTCATATATGGCGCCATTGGTAGATTATTATCGAACTGATCCTGCTGTTCCTGCTCTAAACCTTCTTCCTGTGTTGTTTCCTCTTCTGCATCATCTTCTATATCTTCATCTAAAACACCTGAAGAAACATCATCCTCAGTATCTGTGTCCAAATCATCTTCAGCATCATCTTTTATTTCCGTGCCCATTCTCCCTTCTGTAATAATCAATAATTGCAAATAATATAAAATATACGCTAGGTATTTCTAATTACCTCTTGCAGTTTCTGAATCCACGTCTTCTTCGAATTCGGGCTCTTCACGTGATTCCAAATCTATAAGATCTATTAACGAGCTTGCTGTTGTATTGTCATTGAACGGTGACTCGTTTATAAAAGTACTATTCGCTAGTCGCATATTTTGCCGATCGGCTTGCAGCCGTAAACGAGATTCTGCGATTTGTTCGGGTGTCTCACGCCGCCCGGAACTCTCAATTAAAAATGTATCTGGCCACTGTTCGCGTACATTACGCTGCCGACTGAATAATAGTGGTAAGATGCTGCGTCCATCCATATGCTGGGGCGTTGAAACACCACCAATATCTAAGAAAGTGGGGGCTAAGTCGACATTCAAGACGACTTCGTCCACACTGCGTAAAGGTGTGATAAGTATATGAATAACCGCAAGTTCGTTTATTAAAACTTACACTCTTGCTGGCTGTATACCTGGTCCTCGTATTAGGAAAGGTACACGTACGTCAAACTCGAATGGGAAGCTTTTGCCCTTTATCAATCCGAACTGACCCAAATGATAGCCATGGTCGGATGTATAGATAATATATGTATTATCAAGTTCACCTAAAGCTTTAAGCTCATTGCAGACACGTTCAACAGCAACATCTACACTCTGTAAAGTTTGTAGTCGCTTTGTCATCAATAGATTCGTGAAGCGTTTATGAACTGGTTCCATCGGTTGAGTAACGCGCAGTATCCATTGTTTGTCTGGATTGGGCGCGTGGTCATAAGATGGTGTGCTATTTGTATAATTATACTTAATTAATTTCAGGAATACGTATATACATATATCTATTAGGAATAAGTGAACTCACTGATGTGTCGTTACATTGAAGAAGAGATGACTATACTGTGGCGCTGAGTCTTCGGGACCATGCGGCGCTGGGAAACTCATAGTCAACATCACAGGTTTTCTTTGGTTTTGCTGTTTCGATGATCGTAAAAATGCGATTGAGTCATTTGCTATCAAATCTGGATAATAGTCCTGTGAGAAATGAAAATTTTGTTAACAGAACCTCATAAAGTAACGAAAACTAATAAAAATGGTTTAGTCGTTTGACAATATCAATTTTCAAGTAATTATTGTATTGGTCTTGCGATCCTCGACACTTGAAGAGTTTGGCTGAGGCAATTAATAGATATTGAAGTCAGCGGTTTAACAAGTACAAATGTTACCCGAACCATATGGAAAGTGTACCACGTGTTTAACTTAATAATTAAATATACCTTTGAATACTCGAATCCATGCTTGATCTTCTGCCCATTCATATTGATGCTGTAATTATAATATTTCGAGTTCATAATGAGACCACCCCATTCCCGCCAACCTGGTGGGATGTACGATCCGTTGTACTTGTTCAGATACTTGCCAAAGTACCCAGTGCGATAGCCCGCATTCGAGAGATATGTGGCGAAGGAGCGAGTTTCGTGCGTGGCCTGCCATTGTGGGCTCGAGCAGTTGTCGTTGTTGGTGAAGACCATGTGATTATGCACGTACATGCCGGTTAGCAATGATGACCGCGCCGGACAGCACATTGGCGTAGTGGTGTAAGCGTGCCGGAACTCAGTGCCGCCATCTCGTAACCAACGTAGTGTACGCGGCATAAAATTCAAAGAACCCAACTCGACGTCCTGGTCATCGGTGAGTATTAGAATAATATTTGGCTTACGCTCACGTGCCGGAAAAGCCGACGAATCACGTGAGTCACGTGAGTAGCGTTTGTAGTACGCAGAGGACGAAGCATCGGATGAGAACGACGCAGGATAATTACCGCTACCGCTGAGGTAACTTGCAGCATATCCACCAACTGCGGGATTTTGTGTGTGGCCGCGATGCTGACGATGTTGACGAGAGTGCTGCTGTTGTTGATGATGAGGCTGCGTATGCTGTTGCTGCTGGTGTTGATGTGTACGATGCTGATTCGACCTGTCTGGTCCATCATATGTCTGCTCCAACTGGCTACCTTCACGTTTTTCGCGTTCATGCAACTCATGTCGGCGATGCTTGTGCTGCTGTCTCCGCTGCTGTTGATGGTGCTGATGTTTCCGATTTTGTTGGCTATATTGCTCATATGTTTTATATTCATCTCGCAAATCATCATTTGCGTATATGCTCGCGGTTGGTATATTCTCTTTGGCCGCTGCTGTCGTCAGCAACAAATTGAGCATAAATATCAGAGAAATGGAGGCAACAAGTGCAATTTGCTGTTTTCGCTCCGACTGCATTTTGTTGCTGCTGTTATTTGCAATTGCAGTCTCAAGTATATTTTATTACCACTATCACAGTCTCATTCGGACAATATTGTATAGTTATTATTATTCAGAATCGATCCAAATTGGCATAATTTTACGATTATTTATCGGACACACAGTACTACGTCATTTTGACAGCTTTATGGAAATTTCATTAGCTAGAGCAATTAATAATGGAACAAATGTGTGTAGTACTTGTATTTATTTGAGTTTGTCTCATGACCCGTTTAAACTGCAAAGATTAATGGTAAGATATATAAACAATAAACGATTTGTATTTATGAGACAATATTTGATACAATAACACGAGAACAGAATGCCTAAAAAATATTTCTTTGCCAAAATATTTGTGCGCTATTTTTTTCCTAACAGCAGATAAAATTAGAAGATTATGTCGGGATCTAAAAGTTTAAACTCTCTCAATTTATAAGACCACTTATTAAGGCCAGAATGTTTCCGGATATTGTAAATAAAACGAAAAATTTATATATAAAATTGAAATTAATTTTCAAAAATTCAAATTTTCAAAATCAAATTTCAATCAAATCATTCACAACTACAGCTCCGTGCGATGGCGCATTATCGTCATGAAAAATACATGAATTGTTGGCCCACGCCTCAAAATGCTCAAATAATATACTTTATTGACCGTCTGACCAAACCGCGAATATCAACAAAAAAAAAAAAAAAAAAACAATTTCCGGAAACTTTCTGAATGTAATGTATGCCAAAAGTAATGAGTATCCGATATTTGAAATATAAACAAAGACATTAAATAAGTTCCCATGAAAAGTAGACTGTGGCTCAAGCTCACTCAAGAAAGCAAAAATGAGGGCAAAGCCTCGCGCTCGCTGAGTAAATAAAAATATAAAGTAAATAAAAATAGTCAACTTATCAATAGAAATATTACTAATGACGTATTTATCTCATGAGATGCAGTTTTCAGACATTTTTGGCAGAGTAGAGTTTCGATTAGGCCCGTTTACTGTTAATTGGTCGTAATAAGTTAGTGAAAGTGTGGCGATTTAGTTTCTCACATTTGAAATAATTTCGCTTGGGTATCCAATTCATTTTCGGTAGGACCTAAGATAACGAAATTTAATTTAAACAACTTGGCAGTAAAATAATCTTAAATTTGATTACAGAAGACGTTTTAACCTTTTAAATCTTCTCAAAGCATTATGTCATTGTGTTTGGAACCACACTTTCTGAATTTATAACATGACCGAACTATCAATTACTACCATAAGCCGAAAACAAATTAAAATCAACGACGATTACTAGAAATGGGTGTGCACAATAAAGTGACCACAGACATTTGAAGCCTTTTAGCAGATTTTGCTCACAAAGCAGCACACATAAAATTTTATTGTAATAGTACGTATATATGTACGTGCCTGGATCCTTTCAAATCACTGAATCAATTTCAAAAAATTGCAAATCTCCGTCAATTGATATTGACACTTTCGTCGGGCTAATAACACCCGAAATGGCGACATTGAAAACGCTTTTGCGTATACTTTTTTTTAGCCGCTCACTGTTCTACATTTCACTTTCAATTTCAGGAATTCCATGCCAAATTGTTCACTCCTTTATCATAAATATTAAGTGTCGGCATGTGACCTTGATACCATCTACATATAAAGCCCTGTTCATTAAATATTTTCACTTTGGCAAGCGAACGAGCGCTTAAGCCAAAAGCTCGAGCAGCATTGTACTTGAACAATAGAATAGACGTTCAAATGCAACCCGATGCCGCATGCCACTTCGTTTAAGTATGTTATTACGTTAACGTGAGTGTGAAAGTGTCTTTATATGACCACCTACAGCTGGTGAGCAATGAAATAGAAGCCGTAAAATTCATTAAATTTTAAGTGGCCTCCGAATGGTTAATGACATGGGAAGACATTCAGCGTTATAACTTGAAAGTATAAATTAAAGTGTTTCTATTTCAATGAACTACCACTGTATTTTGTACTGTTCGCACAATAAATTTCATTTCATTTTGGTCCAGCATAAACTTTTCCTTCTACACATTATTACATAACATTCCTTTTGTAGGCCAAACTGAAGTGTGGAAATGCTTTTCAAGAATGTCCGCCCTCATTGTCGTTTCCTGCTGTTAAGCCTTTGCTTGCGGTTGTTGCTGCAGCTGCTATAGAGTCATTCTATCACATGGAGACATGCGTTATGGTGAAGGCGTTGCAGTGTCAAGCAATTCACATTTATTTCCCGCCTTTTACACTAACAAAAAACACGCATGTGACATTGAATAGGAAATATTATAAATGTGTGTTCATATAATGCAATTTGCACTTTCGTAAAAGCGCACACCCAGCAATAAATACAGCTACTTCAACAGGAGTGTGCTAGGAAATAAATTTGTGCCGTTATGCAAGCTAAGTCATACAAAATATTTTTTAATAGAAAAAAAGTGAAAAAAACTTACATTTCTCTAAGTTGGAGAATCGTCAACAAAAGACAAATATATAACTAGTTTTCTTGTTAGGTCCTGCCAAATTTTACCATAGGTTATATATATACACACATACATACATATGTGCATATGTATGCACTAAGCAAAGTGATAAATTGCAAGCAAAAAATTGTCAACATTGTGTGGGTTCTTATTTCATAAAATTTCGCCTTTTCTGTGAACCGTACAAATAACTGTGTATTTGAACCAGCAAAGTTAAGCGTCTTTGTGATGATTTGTTGAGTGCGACAAGCTAGCAATTTGTCTTGAAAATTATTGCCATTCTACTGCAGCTATAAAAATATAAGGATTATGTCGTTTTGTATATAATTGCTAGACGCAGTATAACTTTCAATGAAGTCAATGCAAATATTGATATTGTTACATAATACACTCACATTAGTTGACTTCAAAAAAAAAAAAAAAAATTTATTTTGTTTCTTCAGCTAGTCTCTGACTCCTATTTATATACATAGATATGCACATATGTATGTATGTACGTACCTGTATACCTGTGTATTAATATTAGAAAACCTAAAAAAAATTAATTTTGAAGTTGCCAATTTCGATATTTTATATGGGTGTCAATACTATCTCTACTGGAGGAAGACATGTGTCGAAAGTTCGACAGAGACGAGCAAATAGATTTCAAATACAATTTTATTGTTGAAAGAATTGCAGTCAAACATAAAAAATATCTGAAGGATTTAATATGCAAATGCACACAATGTGTTCTGCCTTAGGATGAATAAAAGGATAATGCACATTTGCGTAGTGTGCTGCAAAAAGCAAGCATAATAAAACATACACACTTTAGTCGAAAACGAGTTTCCAGTGCTTTACAGTTCCGTAAGGACTTTTTGTACAAATGTTCAACGTGAGCGTCAAAAACAAGTTTTATGCAACTCAAACAGAGCAAAACAAAAAACGTGATCATTTGAATGTATCAGTAAAATGTTTTTATTTTGTTTTTCCTTACATTTTCGGAAGTAGTATGCCAAAAAAGTAAAATGAGAGATTATAAAAGGAGACCGCAAAAAGTAAAAAACAAGACATGAAGCCTACGATAACAATGAAGGTGCAGTCGCAAAGCTGTAAAAGGCACTGCTGGCAAGAGGCATAGGTGCGCATGCGCACAAAAGGCAACCAACAATATGCGAGTACTATTATATGTGTGTACATGTAGCAACAACAACGGTGAGTACGGGAACCTGAATTGTGTAAAGAAAACAGCATCAATAATATCAAGTGAAACCAGATTTGGCGAACTTTCCGCTTATAAGTGGCCGAGCGCGAATTCGAGTTTGCAAAGGTGTGAGCGTGCAGTATAGTGGACAGACATGTCTACCATCTCATATGATACATATGTAGCTTTTACTTTTTTCTGCCGTTTGCAACGCATCCATGTATGTATATTTCTAGTGCAGACGCGGCGCGTCACTGCCGCCTAAACTCTGACGCCTTCCTTCTGCCCAAGAAGACAACTTGTCATTTCTGGAGATAGCCGGTAAAAGTATTAGCAAAAAACGTCTAAATCTCCAAATATTCCCCGATTTCATTCATGAGTTTTTTCATACACTTTTTTTACTGTACAAAACTACATATCCTTTTCGCATCTTGCATACAGAAGATATCCGTATATTTCACTGATTGTGGATGTGAATATGTATATATATGTATTTGCATTTGTTTGAGGAAGGCAAGCATGTTGGTTCTTCGCTTACGAATGCAATGTTGGTGTTGTTTGAATTCTACTGAAATCAACCGCTGTTCATGACTTGTAGTGCCTTCAATTTTCAGTTGTCTACATTGAGGTTTGGTATTTGCTCAACGTGGTCCAAAGCTGTCTCTATCATACATACATGCATACATACATATGTTTATTTGCGCTGCTTTTACTTTTTCTAAGGACACACATAGTAGACATTAATTTAAATAATTTTTTATTTTTTTGCATATTTCGGTAGTATGTAACTTCAAAACCACTATGCTAAAACTTAAATAAAAAATTTAAAATATTTCTTGAATTACGGGTTTTTTTTATGTGCAGCTCCATCAGTTTATCTTTAAATGCGCTATGATGCAATGACCTATCAGTTTTTGATCTGTTTAGAAATAGAATTTCAGCAGGCAAAAAATCTTCAAAATTTTGGGTAAATTTCAACTTCCAAAAAAAAACTTCACCATTTTGTCAATTTTTAATTTTTTTCGACCGTTAGTCGTTATAAGGACAATGGGTAGTTTCTCGAAAAACAAAAATATTACCGTTTATATTTTAAATGTGTATAAATATACCCATAGTTTTTTTTTTTTGAAATTCGCTATTTTCAAGGCTTTCTGTGTATTCTCTCAAGCACTAACTAACGCCCAAGTGATATGACTAAATAGCATCGTTATACTACTTACCTACCTATAAGTCATAGATTCCCGAAGTCAATATCATCAAATAACAAAATATCGTCATATCGTCATGAGCTAACGGGGGAAATTTAAAAGCAAGCATTATGTCTGAAGAAGAAGACCAATTCAAGTTCTCATACCAATAAAACAATGACTTGATGTTATATTTAATTAAGGCTTGTTACAACTACTTATTTTATTTTTCAGCTTAATACCACTTGACTATTTTAATATCGTTTGGAATCTATATAAATATAGTATATGTGTGTAGATAATTGATGGACCTCGATGGAGCTATTTTCTAAAAGCCTGCGAACAAAAATTAATAATAGGAAAACCAACACACCGCCAAAGGTCACAGAAGTTCATGGTTTTGCGTGCGTCAAACTTGAACTAAATTGTAGTTAATCGATAGTTTGGGCACCCACGATTCTTTGCAGGCACAAAGCAGTGGCTAGCAAGAGCGAGAATGTGAATTAAATGTGTGTAAGTAGCATAGTCCTTGAACACTTGTAGAGAGCTTTTCTCGTTGCTATTTCAGTGAAGGTTAAAATAAATATAGAGAAGCGCTTTAAATGTGAAAAATGTAATTAACGCATGCGAGAGTATATCGAATCAATTTTTTTGTTGCGTGACATATGTATATATGAGACATGATGAATTTCACCGTGTGGACGAAAGAAAAATGTTATGTAATCTTTATGTTATAACTAGTAGTCTACTAATAAGGTGGCATAAATTTGCATAGCTTATTTATCAGCTGGTAAAAACGCAAGTTCTAGCAAGATTTCCGGTTACACACAAATCAAAAATTCGCAAAATTTGCATATTTCATTTCGCAATCATCATTGTCTTTGTTTTTAATTGCACTTATCTACCCGATTGTTGCAGAAGTTACTCACTCCATAGACTTATCACACCCATTACCTTCAACTTAGCACGTCATTAACACATCGAGGGAAACACTTTGATCTATTATAGCATAAGAACGAAGTTCATAGTTGGGGTTATGCTTTTAGTATATAAATATGGTATAAGTATGTCACTGTTCCTAAATCATACCAAACTTCTGCTATCAGATCATATAATGTCGTCTGAACAATTGTATACTTTTTCCGATCCGACAATGTATGTTGTCTTAATAAGTTTATAGCTAGCAATATTGCCTATGGATACTATATATTGCTATGAATGGCAATAGATGTCTAATTCATTTTTATTATAACTATTGCTGGCAATAAGCTGTCATTTTGGTACTAGTTTGACAAATTAGTTTTTATTTACTAAAATTTTAACGGCAACATATGCGAAGCTTCCGTCGCCTGATGCCAGTGTCTGATGTTCTTAGGTTTTGTTGCGGAAATTGCAATTCAGCAAACTGCACCGCTTTTATTAGTGAATTTAGCATCTCAAATGAGTAAATGTATATTATGCAAAAATATTGAAGTCTTGCACCATATAAAATAGTAAATTTTTGCTGAAATTGAACGTATGTATTTATAAAGTAAAAAGTATATTTTTTTACTTTTTCTATTCTCATCATAAAATTTTTATACGTTTAAGAGTTGAAACATGTATTCTACTAGCTCGAACATACTTGTCTAATGACATTTCGCTAAGGATTTTGTCAAGAAATGCGCACACAAATATATTGTGTAACCGCTGAGATGAAAATGCGACTTGTCGAAAAATATGTACTTCCGAACTGCTATAGACTTAACTTTCCATAAAAGCCAGTAAATAACCGAAAAACGAGTGCTCAAAATGTCAAAAAATAACAAAGAGAGATAAACAGCTTCCCACGATCGGCTTGAAACTAAACAATAAATACTTGCTAAATTCAAAACTTTGTAACACAGTGCACGTACTCAGTTTACGTGAACGAAGAAACATATTTATTTTAAGTGACAGCAAATAGAATGGCAGCTTCGCTTTAAATTAGATAGGCGATAACACCTGTAATTGTCAATTATAGCCAAGCAAAAAAGTCTATATTTTTAATTATTGCTAAGGTGTAAAAACTGGCAGCTAATAAAAACGCTTTGCAAACGCCAACTGCATACAAAGTATTTCCACAGATTACAATCGACATAATAGATTAACAAACTACTTTTAATCACTTGTCAAAGACAGCTTGACGTAAAACTTCTGAACCAATGCTGTTGGAAGTTTGCAGTAGTAATCGCTTGTTTATGTGTGTGATAAATACAAGCACACTTTTAATTCCCTCGAAGATTACTCTACTGTTTAATTCGTTTATCTTTTCCTTTTATTTCTATTTATTTTATTGTTTGTATTTCATAACTGCAGATAATGCGTAGGCTGTGGAGATGATAATGCCTTAAGCAGCCACTTTTGACACAGCAAGCAAAAAATTTCGAATTCAATCGACGTATTGCTGACTCAAAGTTCAATCGAGAGACTATACTTGACAGACTTGACTGACAGGCAGTAAGTGTTCAAGCCGAATATCAAAGATTACTTTTAGAGTTCTTCTATTTTCTTAAGACATTTTATAGGTTTATATTTGTATACAATTCTGTTGCGTTGAAACAAAAGAAAGTTCTACAACAGTCTCCTCCTAGCCACCGTTTCAAATGATAACACCTTTTTAAACCACCCTATAAAACAATTGTATGTTTACTGTGCATTGCTAGTTATACTGCTTTGGAAATGATTCGCAATCATTACTTGTGTCATATGCAACATTATCCAGCAGCAATGCTTATCTCAATCTCCGGCGCGGTCTCATTTTACGGAACATCGATATCATCGCTAAAGCCACAAGCATTATACTAAAGTTAGTTGGTATATTTTATAACTGAAATAAAGAAGCTTACACCATTTGAATATGGTGTACAATGCACAGGAAACCGTGGGACGTGTCTGCGATTGTCCTGACTCGTTTAGCACTTATAGAGCGCGAAGAAGGAGGAATAACGCTGACAGCATACACTTCATTAAATTTCTCAATTGCGCATGGACTGCAAGTGGTCACAGTGGGCAGTTGGTAACCATTATGCTACTATTTGTAAAATCATGTGTTTGTATATGCAAGTCTTAGTATATTTGTAGAGAAGTGTGTAAGGTGCGTTATGTCACGCCATAAGCAATCGCTTTTGAACTTGTAGATGGAAGGAAAATACAATGAGCATCATACTGCAGATAACGGTATATCAACGATTTACGTCTCGACGGTTTTTATTACAATTTAACTCAGCACACATGTCAACGTCATTACGAGACTTTAAGGCCTTAAAATATTTTTAAAACAACCTACAACAAAAGAAATTCTTTCATCTATGTCTTTAGCAGTTATTACCCTCTGTTGCGTTGTTAATCAAGTGAGAATTTTTAATTTATGCCACTTTAAATGCTTTTGGAATTTCTATTATTTTTACACTTCGCCTCATCCTTTCACTTCTCATTTCTATACATATAAATTCATACATTAACTGGAGTGTCTATATTAATTATGCAAATAGTTGGCAATGCATTATACTCGGTTGCAATCTTATGAACGAGTAACTACGTGGGCAGTGTTGCAAGTTAATGCACTGTCATCAACAATTTAAATTGTCTCAAATATTTGCAATAATAAATGCAAGAGAAAATACTTTCAATTAATGAATCGTGGCTCTGATTGAAGAAAAATCGCTAGCATTTCATAGCTAAGAAGCATTTCGAATTCTCTAAAAAGAGAAAAGAGAGTAAGGAAGCGCTAAGTTCTAGTGTAACCGAACATTTCATACTCTTGCAATTTGCAAGGATCAAAGCCGGTTAAATATCTTCAGGTGTTGGTGATATTAAAAAATGTAAAGAAAGGGTGCAACTTCATTCTTCGACGAAATCGTGAATGGATTACAATCAAATTTGGTGTCATATATTAACTTATTTTGAAGTTTATAGCCTCACTCAGTTTTATTACTATGTTTTACTTCCCGTCAGCGAAAATTATACTAAAATCATTGGCGGCAGAAAAATAGAAGGGTTGATTGCACTAATTTTTCACATTACTCAGGTATGCTTGAGAACTTATTTTCAAGCAATTTTATAAATATATTAATATAAGCATATACATATATAGAGTAAAGTCAGCCGGACGTTTAAAAATCGTGAATATCAGTTATATGGGAACTAAGCCAACTTTCCAGCCAATTTTATCCATTTTGGGCATAAAGATATACTGTTGTTATAAAAACACGCTCTCTCAATTTCTTTCAAATAGCTCCCAGATTGGCCGATATATGTGATATAAAATCAACTGGATGTTCGAATTTAATATAAATATATATGGGTATATGGGTCTAAGGGAAGTATTGACCTAATTCAACTCATTTTTGACTCAATAATATTATGAAAGAAACACTTTCCCCGAATTTCAATAACATATCTCACAGATTGACCGATATTTTCGGCAAAGAGGCAGCCATACGCACTGGGGTCCACATATTTGCTGTCTGAGTTCTTCAAAAGTTATGGTCCGATTTTGATAATTTTTGGACTTAAGATCAAATATCTTGAAGTCACTGTTTGTGTTAAGTTTTATCTGGATACATTAATTGGTTCTTCATTTGTATGGTATACTGGAAAGTGAAAGAATCAGATGGAATTAAAAATTGTGTTATATGGGAAGTAGGCGTGGTTTTTGTCTGATTGCACTCTAGTTTATCACTGTAATGTAGCAATGTCAGGGTAATATTACATACCGAATATGGTTGAAATCGGTCGAGTAAGTTCCGATACATGGATTTCCCCCTAAATGTGGGCGGTGCCACACCCATTGTAACAATTTAACACCGGCTCCTATAAAGCTATTTCATACCATCTCTGACTGATTTATCGCGCTTTTAGTAGTTGTTAACTAAACCGCTATATGGAGAGAGTGCGGGGTTATACAAGTAATCTGATTTCAACCATTTTCACACTGTCTGCAGAAGTTCTTGAGGCATTCCATCCTAAGCGAATTTAGGTGATATAGCTTGAATGGTTTGGAAGATATGTATTTTAAACTTATATAGTGCGGGGACACGCCCACTTTAAAAAAAAAATGTTTAGCCCGCAGGTGTCTCTGCAAACCCCTTCACCAAATTACAGTTTTATATCTTAATTTAGTGCTTGGTTATGGCATTTTATATGTTTTCGTTAAATGTCGTTTTGTGGGCGTGGCAGTGGTCCGATTACGCCCATCTACGAACTCGTTCTCACTTTTTTGCCAATGAATACATATGTATATCAAGTTTCATTACGTTAACTCAATTTTTACTCAAGTTACAGCTTGCATAGAGAGGCGGACAGACAGTCACCCGGATTTCAACTCGTCTCGCCATATATATATAACACCATATCAATCTCGATTAGTTTTAGTTTATATAAGCAACCGTTAGGTGAACAAAACTATTATACTCTGCAGCAACATGTTGCAAAAGTATAATAATCAAGAATGTTCAGGCAAAGAATGCTGTGATGTCATCGGATGCATAACCTGAAGTGACATGAGTATTGATTAGATACCCTTGGAAGGGGGAACAAAATCGAAAATATTTCGCACACAAATATTGTGTACTTTTTTATTAATTCTGAAATAGCACGAGCCGAATTGTTTTATTGCCGTTACCACACATCCTTTTTTATAGTTTATATTTATAAATTGTATTTAGGAGCGATTTCGAAATTTATTTCTAATCTATATTTTTTTTTAATATGTTTACATAAAAAACTACTTACGCTTTTCTAGAACATCTGCCTTCTTTGCATCCGTATATACGTATGTAGATATGCCTTAAATTCTAAGATATTTCCGTGTTTTCTTTTTCTCACAAAAACCACTCAAAATACAATTCAAAGCTGTAAATAAAAGAAAATAAAGTATCTCATTGTCATTTGGTCAAATATGCTGAATGAACGAAATTTATCTTTATATTTATTAGAATAAAATATAAATATCCCGGGGGAAATTATTTGCTTAACCTAAAAAACAGTAACATTTCTCTAATTCTTATTTTATTATCTATTCTATTATCCAACTAACTAGTCTTTATAAGCATTTTGAAGAGATTTTTATTTAAGATTGCAGTTTTTGTGAGTATATAATATAATATAATATTTATATGTATCTACATACATAATGGTACAATATTATTTTCATTGGCTGCATATTCGAAACACTCCCATCTGAATCTTGTATGAGTTTATTATTGCATAACATCATAGCGATCAGCCTATCTATTGCTTTGGGGTTGATACCAGTCCAAAATATACTAGTTGAAAATCATAATTTACTTGGCGTCGTTTTCAATTTTTTTAAGTTATTTTTTGATTTCTGTAAAACATTGTCGTAGGTTTCTCTAATGCCAATTTATTTGCCGCAAACACTAAATCTTCCATGCGCACTAAGCTTAAAGTGCCCTAAAACCCAAAGAAAAAAACCAAAAATTAGACAAATAAAAAAAAAATGTGAAAAAATACGGAGCCGCCCGTTGAGTTGCCGCAAAAAGCACAAATCATTATTAATCCGTCAAATTACGACACTTTCGCATTCAACTGGTGTCTTGATCGTTGCACTCAAGTAGTACACAAGAATATGCAAAGACGGTAAATTTGTACATACAAAGTGGCAACCACAAAACAACGCAAATTTGGCCACAGTGCCGGCGACAGCGTTGGCAACTTTATTAGAATTAATCATGCCATGAAACTTAAATGATTTCCACCCATAAGTCCATATGTACAAGTATTGTAGATACAGTAAGATGACGCGAGGTGAGGAATGCAGACGGGGGCACACTGCTCATGGAGTGGATATTTGCCGATTCCAGGCAGGGAAAATAAATCAGAGCGCCCGAAATGACAGCAACAACAGCAGCCCTGGCGCTGACTTTGAATTATGTGCGCAGAATAACAACAGCAAACACACAAGCAAAGCTAAATTTTAGAGCAAAAACAAAACGAAAATTTAGTTGCCCCTATCTACATGTCTACATACATACACATGTCGAATTTTAACAAATTTTCGTGCTAAAATAATTGAGTGGCCACCGCTAGCGAAAACGGCAGCGCAATCGGAAACAACAAGAACACACATTCGCAATAACTTAATGTATGTTGAAATAACTAAAAGCTGTAGAAAAAAAATAAACAAAATAAAATGAATTGGCTAAATAAAGTAAACGGCTACAAAGTGTTTCCAATATGCACACCATAAATCTCCATATGGCAAAAGGAGCGTGAGTTGGCGCAGGCGGTACGCCGAGACGCGCGTATTCGTGTGTTTTTTGCCAACGTCCAAATGAGCCGGCTACTATGTTTTATTACCGCCAAATGACGTACGGTGTGGCCCGCAAAATTGGCCGAAAACTACTCACAACAATGAGGCGCAGGCTTTAAACATATATATGTATGTACTATATGTATGGAAGTTCAAGAGGAAGTGAGGTTACACGGGTGAACGGCTCAGTCAGTTGGTACTCGAACAAGTCTAAGCAGTAAGTAAGCGAGCACTTCAGGTGCGCCTAAGTCAATTAAATGCCAAGCTGTCGCTGTATGCTGCTGAGCGTGTGAAGTGTGAAGTGAAGCATCGCATGTAGGTAGCTCTGGCGTGCGCGTGCTTCGCTGTGCGCTGACAACGAATAAGAACGCCAACACTCAAATCTTAAAAATACAAATGATAATTCATCTGCATATTTTAATAATTTAAGAAAAAAAAATTTAACCTAAATTACAAAAAATATGTATTAAAAAATATATAATATAATATAATAATATATAATATTTAGTCTCATTTTTATTAAATTATATAACATAAGGATTTTTTTCAATCATATGTTGAAATTCTGTAACCATTAAATACATATTTATTCATACGGATGATATATGTATGTACAATAGTACAATATTGGTTAAACAGCCTTTCTATAGATAGTTATATTTTGCGAACCCAATCAGAAAATAATTCGTCTGTCATCCATGCACCATATTTTTTATTACACTTACCCATGAAATGAGTAGTTGATCTTCAAACACAACTTACAAATGGTTGTTATTCATATAATAATACGCGTTTGTAAGCCCATAAAGATAATACTAATCTCCACATAATCGTGACTTTGCCTTGATGTTATTTAGATATCACTCAGATTACGTAGATAAGTTCAAATACGTATAAATCAATCACAAGTTGAAATTTGCGGAAGTCTTCCACTCATATAACAGTTTTGAAGAATTTCTGCAGTATTTTTTTATTGTAGTATACTTCCAGGAAGCACGTAAAATATAAACAAAAATCTGTGTCAGACATTCACATCAAAATTATTAAAATTAAATTAATTTATTCTTATTCTACAGACATTGAAGCGACATACAGGATATACATATTTCTAAAATCCAGCCATCTTAACAAAATAAACAATTCGAAATCTTCAATAATCATTATGAATACTGCGATATACTTGTATGTACTTGTATTTGGCAAGTTCGAAAGAACTGGTATTCGCTGTGAAACAGTGAGAACAGATTGAGAGCTAAACCTTAACATGTGTCACCCGTCACACTCGGTTCTGGTAAAGGAATAATTTTTTTATATGACCTTGGTTTTCAAGTACTGTTGAAACTTGTACTCTATTGTTATTGTTGTGAGATGCATTTAGTTTTATGTAGAGAATTTTGCAAATTAAAAGCGGGAGATGATCATTACATTTACTATGCTTTTAACAGTCAACTGAGCTGGTATATGTTAATTTAACATATATAATTTTTCACATGTTTAATAATATATTATTATATTTATGTACATATGTATGTATGTACTGTGAGAGTTGTGAATGAACAGGTATCTCTATTAAAAAATCACTCATACGCCCTGTCAGCCCGTTTCTTTCCTTTAATCTTCTTACAGTTACTACATATACTCATATCATTTTGGTGGTATTATATTTGCGTTTCTTTTTCAAACATACAAGCACTCGATTTTGACCGATCACTTTGTATTTTTTCCATAAAAAGTATACATTTAAGTAGATCAATGACCTTTTTGTTTACATTTAGCCAAGTCCACAACCTTTGCCTATATTTAGCCAAGTCAACTACTATTGTTTACATTATGACGTCAATGACATATTATCAGTAAAATGTTGGTCCTGTATTAGTTCCCTGATTTGAGGACCGTCAAAAATACCAGCTTAAATTTTTTTTGTGCTCAATTTCGAAAATATTTTACGGATATATTTAAAACCTTTCCCATCCTTATTTTGAAAGCTTACAAACTTTTTAATAGACCTAACTTTGTATAATGCGATCTCTGGCTACTAGAGGGACAATCATCTGCTAAATTACTCTCAAAGACCAAACTTTTTTAGACCAGTGTTCAGTCTTGGCCCCGCTTTCCCACATGAAACGGGGGTATTTGGTACATCCACCATTTAAACGACATTCTCAAAAAAAATAGTTACCACAAACAGCACAGAAAACTATTCGTGTCATTTAAACAAATTCTTCTTAATGTAGACATAGCGGTTTATTTATGAAATTAGTAAACACAATTTTGCAGTAATTTACCAAAATTTTCAAATTCGAAAAGCACAATCAACAGGTAAATACTTTGCAATTTCCATAATTCTACGAAATATGCTACACAACTCTTTCCGTATATGTATGTATATGCAGGTACATGTATAAGTATGTATGTATATGTGAGAAAATAGTTTGCATTTTCATATGAGACTCTTATGCAAATAAACGCTGAAACTTGACTATCAGAAGCTGACCAACCGACCAACCAACAAAGTGATAAATACAAACAATTCTGCGGTGTTTTACAGCAAAAAAGTTGCAGGAATGTGACAACGGTGTTGCAGCAACGACAACAAATAACGACATTGGGCAAAAAAATAAAAAGCTTTTGTGTGCTTATGATGGTATAAAAGCAACATAAGCCACTTCATGTTCAGCTTAAGCCGCAATCTACACAGATTTCGCAAGAGATCGAAGTAATCGTGGTCGCAATACCTAAATAACAGATAAGTGTCAACTGATATTTTATCGTGTAACTAATCTGGCTTCCGTTTTACGCACTACAAATGCCTTTTCAGCAAAGCAGCCCATTGAGTAGCAAAAGCTGACTGACCACAGCTAAGCTAAACATTGAAACTAATAACGTTTATACCCTTCACCGAATAAAATTTGAAATAATTTTTTAACGAACTAAACTAACGTAAATATATTTTAAAATAAATTTATGCTAAAATGACCAAATTAAAACGACATAAATAAACATAAAATACTAATAATAAAATAATTATCCCTTGAATATCAAAATAGATGATTTTACATGATAAAGCTTCGCAGTTTCAGTTTGACTATAGATCCAGGTGAAGCTTTGTACAACCTTTAATACAGATATAAATATAAAAGAACACAGCGCTAGCAGCATTTATACCGGTCCGGTAATTTGACGCGATTCACATAAGAAAAACTTTTTTGCCCGTTTTAACAGTTAGCTCTTCTTTTTTTTTTAATATCACAGGTATGTTCGTATCACTCGCTTGTCATTTGTATATCAGTTGAGACTTCCACCTGATTCACCTACAGTTTGATGAATTGACACTTTGCCTACAGGCACGGATTGATTGTAAAAATACAGGGTCAACGATAGGTTAGCACTACAGAGCACAACTAATAATGAAAATTAAAAAAAACTTGCGTTACCTTTTTTTAAATATTTATTAACGTAATCGACTAAGAAATTAATCTACCGGATATGGGTAGTATTTAATTTAGTCACTGTATTTTTCAAAAAAAATTTACATCGTTTCTTAACCCGGTATTAGATGACTTTTAAAAAAAATCTGCTGCCAAGGAACGTTATAACAGCGAAGTAACATATATTCTCCATAGTAACTTGAATTTTTTCACTCGAGGGAAACTTGAAAAAGAATTGTACAAAAACTAGGAGCAAGTGAGCCAAATAAAGAGCTAATGTTTAGTATTCGTTCGTGTATCCGAGTCATAAATGTAATAAGTTGAGTAAATAAACATGTCAGCATAGCTCATATATATATATATATATATATATGATATATTGTATATATCTACAAACAATAATGTAAAAATGAACAAAATCATAATAACAAAAAAGCAAATAAAAAGTTTAGTGATATATTGATGTGCATATTGAAAGACCCTGTATTTTTAAATTAATTATATATGCACATATAATGTCTACACTTTTGTGTAGCTTTTGTTGTAGTAGCTTCTTTTATTACTCAAAATTCTGCCGAATTTAAAGTTCACATTTATCTCCCTGTCCGTCTGTCTCCAGCTGTTTTTTTACGAAAAGCTTCATTCAAACTCCTTTTTTTCTTTTTGCTTCAGACTTATTTTATTTATTTTACAAACCTTTGCCATTTCTTCACCACTTTACGGCCATTTAAGCGCATGCTCATCTGTTTACTTATCATTTAATGAAACAGTGAACATGTGCCACATTTATAAGTGCAAAAAGAGGAAAAAGAAGAATGTGAAAATTAACAAAAACAGCAAAAAATAATTAAAAATATATAAAAAGCACATCAGCAGTCTTACTAGCACATACTTCCATGCATTCATTGCTTCCATTCCCACCCAGACCGTTCTGCAACCCTCTTCACCAAGCCCAACGTATACGTTACACAGCAGGAAAATGCTGTGACGTTAATGATATGAATATTGAAAACGGTGCTATTTTCCTACAGGGCATGCGCTTTATACTTATACATGTGCAAAAAATTTAAGATTTAGTCCAAGGTGAGCGACTCTTGTTGCGTTCGGTCATGTCGTTGAGCACGGAGGCGCTGTCGGTATCAACAAAGCATCAGTGCAATGCAACAACGATGATAATACGCGCAAAAATACTAGAAGAAGAATGCGAAACATGCCCGTACCTAAGCACATCGATAAGCAGCAGCACGACACCATAGAAACACTTGCGGCACGCATGCGGCTACGTGGTAAACATTTCGAAAATTGCGAGCCAAAGATGCCACGCTAAAACGCGATAAACGAACAATAAAAATAAGACAAAAATACGGCCGATGCAAAAACGAATAAGTGCCTGAAGCAGTTCCTTGTATTTGCAGTTTTTAACCCGCGACGCACAACTTTCTCATCTCTATGAAAACTATGACTGAACGCTTCTAAGCCAATATTGCAATACCTACAAGTATATCAAAATATACTCTAATATTTTCGACAATTAGAATTGAAGTAAATATAATAACTCAGATATTTTTTTAATCGCAATTTAACATTAATAAGAAATATCGAATGCAGCCAAGTCTCTCTTAACTTGGTCAAAGATGACTCCTTCACTACCGAGTTGGATTCGCCACGCTAGATCTTAAAATCAACCACATCTAATTTGTAAAAGAATTTCGTCTTAAATCAGCCCAAGCTAAAAGATCCATAATATTCAGAGGTAAATAATTTAGAAGTTGTTGACATCTAATGATTCGATTCGAATTAGAAAGTGATTTCTCTTAATAACTATAGAACAGTTATCTCTTCGCAGCACAGCAAAATTCTATTACAACAATGAATATTATATAGTCAGTTTCAGTCCAAAATTTCAACGCACTACCTCAAGGGGTTAAAACTTAAAATCAATAGCCAAATCGACCCGAATAAAACGCATTTACCCTTACAAGCATGTACTTTAATAATACCAGCTGCTTTTACTTATATACATACATACCTATATTTGCTACGCTTTCTGCTCTTCAATCACAATCTTTGTATAGTTTTCATATGCAATCACTGGCACTTGGCTTATTTATTTCGACGCTGGGTTGCTAGGCCATTCAATTTTATTGAGGTTTTGGAGAAATTCAACGAACTTGACCTTTTGTTGCAGCTGCCAACCAACCAACGAATTGCAGCCGGTAATCTTTTTGGCAACTGAGGATGACAAGCGAGTTGTGAAAAAGTGCAAAAAGTAGAATACGGCTTTTCATGAGGCTCCCATATGATTTTACTTCAATTAAAAGTGTAATCAATAGTCGCTGAATGACTTTTTTGCAGCACTGTAACAAATTGGTGAAAATAAAGATTTCTGAGCGCTGGCAAAATGCCAAAACTGCACAGATTTTTTGTGCAAAAATTTTATCCAATTCTCTTTAAATATTGCATTTTTGTTGCTTCGCTTCGAAATATTTATCTCTTTTTATTGGGATATGCGTAGTTGATGAATATTGAATAGTCGAAACTATTTTTTGCTTATTACTTTTTCCATGAATTACCATTGTTCAAAAAATCGAACACAATCAGTTTGAATATATAAATGCTAAAGCTTGAAAAGAGGGAAATTGTAATAGTGCAATGCGAATAATTTCAGAATTTTCGAAAAAATATAAAGTAAATATTGTATCACATTGATTGAGGAAAGTAAAATGCAAGTGCTTTAATACTGTTATTTTGGCATGTGTCTGCATTTTAGAAATGTGGTATATTTGGTTGAGTTCAACGTGTAATATATCTTCATAGATGAATATCTATTAATATTAGTGTATTTGAATATAAGTATGCATATTCATTCAAGCACCTTAGGAGTTGCCTCCATTATGAAAGCGAAATAACATTGCACTCAGCGTGTTAGTAAGTATATAATTGTTAGCATGATGGGCAAACATATCGTTTGCATATGCATTTACCTATGCACAGGAATATTTTCATCATATGTCTACGTTATTTCAATTTGCGATATACCAAAGAAGCTTAAATCGACTTTATAAAAGTGAGGAATTTTCTTGCTTTTCTGAAAATTTTGAATTATGAGTTAGTTTTTGAAGTATTGGAAATTCTAAAAAGAACCATGTTTCGCAGTAACATCTACTACATACCTATTGCCAAATAAAGCATTTTAAAAAAATTAACAGAGTCTTTGGTAATGTAAGATAATTTCTATATATTTTTCTATATTTTTTGAGTACATGAGTTCACTATTCTTGGATGTATGCAAATACATTTTAATAATATATCCCTATACGAAAATAAAACTTAATTTATATTGACAAAAATACATAAAAGTGTGTTTATATTTAATTTAGCGAAATTTAATTTAACGAGACAGACAATTGCAAAATAATTTACAACTTTCCCTATAAATTTGAATGATGCTGGAAACAGTCACCGACGCAAAACCGTAGACCAAATCAGCTCATACGACCTATCTTATGAGAGCGCAATGTAAATGAACACTCACTACCGCTATAGTTTCTACCACGGATAAATCTCTGGCTATCTACTGTCAGCTTCTACAGACCTTATGGCAGGATATCCGTGAAAAAGCAGCGTTGCTAGTCTCGATATTTTGTAGTTATTAAAAAATAAACTAGAATATATTTATAATATTCTTAAACTTACTTTAAATCACAGTCAAATTTATAAATAGATAGATTATTTTTAATAGTTGGATTTGAGTTTTGAGCTTTTACATCATGAAAAATTATAACTAAAAAACTAAAAGTGTGAAAAATCGCGTATACAAATTGAACAATGACAACATTGATTAAATGAAAACAAAAGAGAATAACTCATTTCTATGTTGCCACTACGGGCGTAACTTTTGACAAATTTTGTTTAAGACGGGCGGTAAGTACGGCAGGGCGGTGTGACAGTGACTGTTTGTAGCATGAACCATTTTTCCTCAGTAACTTTTTTAGTTCTCTGGCTAAAATATTGATTTAGCGACAAATGGTCGCATTCAAATTTAATCATAACGCGCTTTTGCTCTTTACTCACTAGCTAGAGCTGGTCGATCCCACCCGCAGCGTGGCATGCCAACTTGACAGACATGCCAGATTCACTTACTCTGAAGTCAGCGACAACAGCTGCAGCTGCTAGCTTTATTGCATTTCACTGTGATTGCGGTTGCGGAAAACTGTGCATATCGAGATATAATAGTGTATTTATTAACATTGTTTGAGACTTATATTTTTGTTGCTGTCTTTTGTTTTACCAAAAATGACACACGCCATCAGATTTAAAAGCAAAAATAAAAAGGCACAAAGCAACAGAGACACAACTTTATATGCTGTCTAATATTCGTGCATATACATATGTTTCAGTTAATCTTTTTTGCGTTCATGCAACATGCAACTAAGTTTTCTAATACCGTAACATGGGCGATAGGTACACCTTTTACGTCCCCTAACAAATCTCTGGTCTCATACGTATAAGTAGCCCATTTACCGCTTACAAATTGCCCTCAATTAGTTGGGGTGTGCGAGCAGAGCACGTGACTCACTGTGCACGAGCTCAAACTATAAGTGGACCATGACTCTTTAATATGCAAGTGTTAAACTGCAGAAAAAATGTGATTCGGGTGGTAGGACTATTGCATGAGCAAAATGTAAATATTTCAACATTTCCTTTTGTAGGTTAATTGTTAATTGCACCATTGTGTATTTATGTAGGCACATATACAAATACATACATATACATATGTACATAGTATACGTATGTATGTATTTATGTGCGGCTACTGCCGAGCGCAGAGCAATGTTTCGCTACTCACTGTTACCAAAGGTAATCGAAAGTTCAACATTCTTTAGTAGCAGCTTTGCATAGTATAAACATAGAAAAAGTATTAAAAAAGAAATGAAAGAGGAAAACGCGAATGGTTTAGTGGTGCTTTCAAAGTGGAGCAAATTTTGTGTCGCCAAATGACATACAAATTATGTCAACGGTAAAATTCAACAAGAGAGATTAAATTTATTGCATTTTAAAATTTAATGTGAAAAATTTACAAATGTCCTCAATTAATCGCTTTATTTATATCCACTTTTTTTGCACGAATTTTCACGTTTTGTTGGTTACTAACTTCATCTCCTTGACAGACATAAGTTGGTTTGGCTTAGAGTCGGCGATGGAGGAGGTTATCCACATGGAGAAAAAAATACTTTTTCAGGTTGACTTGTAGATGGTACGACAATTTCAGGTATATTAATGATAATCAAGCAAATTTTTGAACTTCGACAGTGGTTGCAGCTTTAGTGTAAACTCATGAGATGACGTGATACAATTTCCCTTTAGAGACTAACTCCAATTATTCATACTGCTCATAACTGTTGCAACTTTGGCCCTTTGATTTGCGAAGTGAATAAATAATACATTTTTATTTCCAGTGCCAGCTTTCTTCCTAACAAAACAACACGATTTTATAGGCATATAGTCTAAATGCTGCAATCCACAATTCCGCTATTCTCGATGTATCAAATAGCTCTGCGTGAGAGGCGCTAAGGCATTCAGTGTATTTATTTAACTGTTAGAGTTAAAGCTTCAGATATAATTGCTAGCTTCCGGTGCTACTTTTTCTTTGTTTGACTTGAAAAAATGCTCGATATTTATTTTGGTCACTAGATAAGAATATCATGTTTGCTATTACCAAAATTACCAAAATGGCAGCTCCCTAATACACATCTCAGCCTCATCCCATGAAATGTATACAAGTTGTGTGAAAAATCCTTCTAACTTATTTTCTTTAATAAATTTTATAATACAAACTTTTGATTTCTGAAAAATAAAGCCTCAAACTCAATATCTATAGTACTCCTAATTTACTCGTATAATAATTTTACACCAGCTTTAATGCTTTTAATTTCTGAATACATATCTTACAAATTTGCTGAATTATTACCGACCATGCAAATTTCGTTATTAAAAATTTTGACTTGATGCATAATTTAATTTCTATTTTTCCTTAGTAAGTCAGACTCATAAGGTATGTTTATTTATTAAAGTCTCACACCACTCCAGTATATGCATTCATCGTCATGCGGAAGCCATATCATAACTAGAAACCACCATCAGTTGTTTTGAAATTCTAACATACTAACACATACATACATATTCGCACACATTTCAGTGTGACGAGTGCAAAATGAGAACGTGAAAAGTTAATTGCTTTAACTTGCTTTTGAATGTCTCTTTGTTTGTGGTAGGAGTGTTATCATTACATTTATATTTGAAGCTTTTTGCTTCTGTAAAGTGTTGACCCAGAAGCAGGAAACCAGAATCGCTGTTTTTACTGTCACTGTCATACTTTTCCCACACTCACATGTCCCATATGTTCGTTTTATAAATCGTATATTGATAGAGGACATAGTTGCTTCGGTAGTTGGACATGCAACAACTATCCTGCATGCGACTACAAATTTAGCACACTCACTGTATCCTTCCTCAGCCAAGTGCATAACTTAAAAATTCTTATGTCGATATGGGGACAGCTGGGACATATATGTACATACGTTTTTAATGTGCTGTGGTGCTATGTACGTCATATCTAGGGAGACTAAGTGCCAAAAATCAACATAACGATGTAAAACCATTTGTGGAAATCTGCAGTGAAAGTTTGAAGTGGTGACAAGCAGAAAATGAAATTAACATAGTACACGGATTCATAAGCGCGTATGTGATTGTGGCAGCTGAAAAGTTTCCAGTATTGTTAGGTTATACAATTTTCACATGGCGTATAAAAAAGTATTAGATGTGGTCTTCATTGTCCTATGCCGATATTCTAATCATGAAAGGTATAATGCATATCTCTTGCAAGTGGCAACGCATTTGAGGAATATTAAATGCTGTCAAATTTGCATTTCAGTTGTTCTATTTGTGGAACCGGCGCTGAAGTCCCAGCCAAAACATATGTACATATACGAGTATGTATAGTGGTTATAGCGACAGAAATCAGAATATCGGCTGCTCAGATATCAGATGGAAATAAGTTGCAGCGCTAACTCCTATATTAATGTGGCCAGAATCCTAAAGTGTCGAAGTAATCAATCTATGTATCAATCAATCTGCTCACCGCAACCAATTTTTACCGCGAGTTAGAATTTAAAATTTGAAAATCAAATATTTTTTATTTATTCATTTTACTGATTTGAAAAAGTCATCATTCAATATTGAATATTCTACTCAAAAGCTCCATTACTAAGTATGCATGGATATACATATATATAGATATGTATATGCATACTTTATCTACCAGCCCCACTTAGATTATTGCATTACAATAACATATATGGTAATCAACTTAAAAGTGAAAAAAGTGAGTATCAATTATAAGTTACAATGTAAAGTAAGAATACTTTACCATATAACCCAGTTAAGATAAATTTAATATTTACAGTTAGCATGCAAATCTTAAATTTAACTAGAAATATTGAAAGAAAATAAGCAACTTGGGACAAGTCAAGAATTATAGAAAAAGAAATTACGAAGGTTTCATCCCGTTGCGTTTTTGGGAGAGCATTAGTTCGTCACATTGAATGAATGAAAGAAAGGGAAGGCTTTATTTACAATTAGTATCAAAGTTTGACAGTTTATTTTCAGTTTTACGTAGCGTCTCGTCATGTTGATAGAGCATTATCAATATTGGTAGCAAGTAAACTTTGCCCAAGCAAGAAGCCATCAAATAGAATGAAACATGTTTTATTATGCTAATTTAAAAGACCATTTAAGACAAAACTTTCAGTCCGTGAAAAAGTGAAAAAATAGCACACTGGTGCTATAATACACTAATAATATTAGATCTATGCAAATGAATTCCGAAAGTGTTATATACTTGTATGTAAGTACTTGTTGTACAGAAACTTCACAATTAAATAATACTGCTTAACGAAGAATGCGGAGGAATTGATGGGAAAACGCTTGCAGCCCACTAGTTTAATGGTAATTGTCTATATCTACAATTATCAAATACTTAAAGAGCACAATTAAATATAACTAAGTGACGTGATCTATTTAGCGCCAATAAAGCGAAAATCCACCTTTACTCGTGTATACCCACTTAAGAGTAATTTATTCGTTTAACGAGTTTCTTGAACTATGGAGGCAGACTAACCATTAACAATCACAATGTACATACATACAAGTATATAATAAAATTATACAAAATGCAAATTATACAAGCGATTTAAAAGAGATGAAAGCAAAGCGCAGTTGTGGGTGTTAAAGAGCAATTGAATTAGACAAAAATTGATAAACAAGCAATTACTGACGTGTGAAGACAAATTTACTTTAAGATATAACACACGCGCTTGTTGTGTCATATATGGAAAGCTTTGCAATATTAATTTAATTTATTTGAAATGTCATTGTTAAAATTTTGCAGGGCAAACACACACCGTTGATAGTTGATAGCGGTTGAGGGACTTTTTTTAAGTCAGAACTAAAATAAGGATCGATTCTATCAATTGTTCAAGTGTCATTCTCGAGCGTTGTAAACTTGAAGTTATACTTGTATATTGTATTTTTAAGTAAACTAATGGGATTCAAACTTTCTTGCATTGGAATGTAATCATATACTTGTTTTGATGTATTTCTAAACATACTTAATATACTCTTCTTGCCACTTGTTTCAAATGTAATTAAATAATTTCTAAAAATAAGTAAAACGCGAACGACTGCACCGAAACTATAAAACCCGTCACAGCTAAATTTTTATAGCATACAAAATTATAAAAGATGTTTATCTTGTTTTTGATCGTCCAGTTTGTATGGCAGCTACATATAAGCTGCAGTGATCCGGCTTGGACAATATATAGGTATGTTCGGAGTTTGTAGCGTTGTCCTGGATAATAATCTGTTTTAAATTTCCTGAAGATACCTTGTCAAATAAAAAAGTTTTTCATACAATACAAGGACTTGAGTTTGATCTCTTAGTTTGTTTAGCAGCTTCTCGGCAGAAAATCAAGTGTTCAAAATATAGATATATCAATATCTGAGGGACAAGTTCGCGTATATACAGACAGACGGACGGACAGGCAGCTAAATCGGCACAGCTTGTCACAGTGATCATCTATATATGTACATACTTAATATACCCTGTTCAGGGCGTTTTCCTATACATAACATAATTCCTACAAACTTGTTTAATATGGAATTAAATACACAAAAATGTGTATAAAAACAATGAGAATGTTTTAAAGTTCGAGTATTTACGGTGGATTTGTTAAAAAGCATTTTTAAATATTTTCCACCTAAAGCCGTAAATCTTCAATTAAAAAGCTCAAAATTGGAGGGGGAAAGTAGTTTATGTTATATGTTTATGTGGACTTAATGCCGACATTAAAGGCGATTTATGCTATGAGTTAATTCTTGTTGATTGCCTGGGTACAGCACTTTCCAAATGAACAGCCGAATATATGCAGCTGTGTATGCGTATATTTGTATATCTCAAACGTCACGGGGCAGCCTGCAGCGGAATCAGACATCGGCGCGCAATTTGTGCGGTTGCACATAGAAATTATTTTTATTTAAAACTTTTTTTTTTTTGATGTTTGCTGAGAAACGGGTGCGCTCGGAAGGCCACAAAGAATATAAATGCCATAAACGTGCCACATGCGCCATTTATTTATATGGATTTTATTTTGTAATTTTCATAAACAAAAACAATTAAGTGCATCGGCGTTGTCACAAAGCAGCAATTCTAAAATTAATGAGCTACTACAAAAAGGCGAAAGCGCATTTGCAGCTTCAGACGAAAGAAGAAAAATATTTCAGAACTCAATTATCGGCAAGCAAACTAAGTAAATAGATCTGTTTGTATATATGTAAGTATATAAAATAATGCAAGTATATATACACACGTTTTCATATGTTAACGCCTAAGTATGGACTACATAAATTTACTTATAATTACACGCCTCAATTATTGTTTAAAGGCGACTGGTGGCCGGCAGAATTGTGTTGCTTTTTGGCGACGTGTCTAATGACGTATATATGTATATATGTACATACATATGTACGGCGTAGGTGAAAACCCGCTACAAGCTAATATAGCATTATTCGGTGGTGCTGCATTCGTGAAAAATAGGAAATTTTAGTGTGGAGAAAATATATAATTTAGGAATTACGCTTCGGAAAATATCGGCGAGCAGCAAGTGAAAGCTCACTTGCAGGTATTTACAAAAATACGAAAATGTCTTTACGAGTAGAGACGCGTTTAAAACTATGCAGCATTGGCGTGTGCAGCAGCTGTCATGACGGCCAGCTAGTGGTGTAGAACAGCACCACGATTTGACAGAGTTATTTTTACGGCTATACATACAATAATCCAATCCCTGATTATGCGGTACAAATATATATTACGTGGGTAAAAATATCTTACCCGGTAAAAAATAAAATTAGCCTATATGATATATAGTAGTATCACTACTTAGTACTAAGTATCACTAATTAGCACTATATCATATAGAGTGGTTTCTAGAGCTACTATATATAATTTTCTAGTGGGATAACTGTCAAAGTACGCACATGAACGACTATGCTAGAAAAAGTGGTTGAGAATTAGACATTGAACATTGGGATGTTCGCAATGTTATTAAAAAACTAACATACAGTAAATAAAAAAAAAAACTGTACAGCGAAATGGTTTGACCATCCCATGGTTTAAAAATACAAATTAACTCCATTTTCGAAGATCAAAAAAAAAAATTGTATAGTTTGCATAAATTGACATTTAAACAATATTTAATTAATACTTTTTATGTGCACCTTTGCCCGCTATCGTTGTATTTTAATGCACCAAATTTTCTGTAAGTTCAGAAGGTATATTTTTCCACATTTCCTGAAGAGCAGCTTTAACCTCAGTTTTGCTATTAACTTTGCGCTCTCGTAACTTCGTCTCCATATAAGCCCACAGGTGTTCAATGAGATTGCGGTCTGGACTCTGTGTAGGATTTGGCAGCACTTTTTTCAAATTATACAACAACCATTCCTTAACCACTCAAGCAGAATGCTTCAGGTCCTTTATGTTTATGTCTGTTTATTCACCACCTTTTCTGCAAAAACTACAACTGCACAAATGAAATTCGCTTACCAAAGAATAAATTTTGACCATACACAAATAATACCAGACAAAAATAACGGTAACTACTCGATTGCTGTAACCGTATAAATATTTTGTTTTTTTTGCTGTTGAAAGGTGACATATTTTAGTTTTTTGCAATGATTAACATCAAAATTAATGTATTGTTAGAATTTTTATGAACATATGAAAAGTATATAAGATTCTCATCTTGTTACTCTTGGTTGGAGCTTAAAAGCTAAAATAGTTTAAGTAAAAAGTCCCTTCAAAACATCAAAAAACATCTCTCTGTACAAGATTTTTTTTTTGGTTCATGGTACATTGCAGCAGGAAAGTCTCAACGGCATGTCTTCGTAGTGTTTAAAGTGAGCACAAAACTATTTTGTAGTCAAATATAACCTCACTTTTGCTTAATTTGTTTTTCTAATTATACCCTGAACAGCGTATCTTAAGTTTACCACGAAGTTTGTAACACACAGAAGGAAACGTCGGACCGACCCTATAAAATATATACATAAATGATCGTCATGATGCGCTGAGTTGATTTAGCCATGTCCGTCCGTCTGTATAGGTATATGCCAACTTGGCTCTCAGTTTATGAGATATCGATCTGAAATTTTGCACCTGTCCTTTTCTCACTAAGAAGCTGCTCATTTGTTGGAACGGCCGATATCGGACTACTATAGCATATAGCTGCCATACAAACAAAACAATCGGAATCAAGTGTTTGTATGGGAAACGTTTTTATTTGGCGAGATATTAGATCGGAAATAGGTTCTTGTAAGGAACCTTTGGATTTGTGAAGGGTATTATAGCTTCAGTGCAACCGAAGTTAGTGTGTTTTCTTGTTTTAGGAGCATTCTAGATAAATATACTAATATGAACTTAGATTAGGGTAGCACATTCCTTCTACCACTAACTAACTGTGGCGTCTGCAATTGTATGTCGCTTACCACATCATGTGTATGTATGTGGTGCATAGTTATGTATGTGCATGTGAATGTATTATGGGGCATAAATCTGTTTAACCCGGCAGTGAGACCGTCACATCATAAACTGAATGTTGCTTTTATTGTTGTTGTCACTTTGTCTGCTTGCGCAAGAAAAACTCCACCAAGTGTTGTTAATGAGTTCTTGTGTCAAATGGCGTAAAAATAATGTCAACTTGAGTAATGACAGCAGGCGGCAAGCAGCAGCACGCACTTGACGCCATAAAATATACGGAGCAAGAAAGTCAAATAGCGGAACCCATGAGCACAGCGCAATAGCAGCGTCTTCATTATCAGAAGACATTTTTATCATTGGCGAGTGAGTGAGCTCGTAATTATCATTAACACTAAAAATACGCGACGTCTGCACAAACGCAGGCGAGTAACGAAACCATCTATTGGTTGAACTTCTCTTAGATTTCTCTTACAAACATATGTACATATACATGTGTATGTATAATTCCTTCGAATGAAAATAGTCTCCTATTTCATGACAACACTGACATTATCTTCAATTCGTAACTTTCAAGTTCCTTTTTCAGTTATTTTTTGTAGCCGCACATACTTAAACACATGCATATGCATTATACATACGCATATATAACATATGTATATATATTAGCTTTGTTCGTCTGCATGTATGTATGCCACACAGCGATCGTTCCTGTCAGACTATGTTATTGCCTCACCACTTCACTGCTAATTTTTCATATTTTTTAGTCGCTTGGCAGCCGGAATGAAGTTTAATTTGCAAAATTAGGCAGAGACTCGTA
Organism: Bactrocera oleae; assembly: GCF_042242935.1. Classification (NCBI taxonomy): domain Eukaryota; kingdom Metazoa; phylum Arthropoda; class Insecta; order Diptera; family Tephritidae; genus Bactrocera; species Bactrocera oleae. Next base: position 22,334,074 of record NC_091536.1, read on the forward strand.
TTTTAATAAAAATAATGACTTATTTCAATTTGAAAATAAATATTTGCAGTTGTTGCTTGCTCATCAACGCTTTCAATTTGCAATGGTCGCACTTCAAGCAGCCAAGAAAATCAGGAAGTCAACTTTAATGACGTTGTAAATGAAAACAAACTGCTGCTGCTATTAAGCGACGGAGTGACACAAAATAAGATAGATTTTAAAAAAGTTTTTCTTCAAAAAAAGTTTTTCTTTTCTTTTTGATTAAGGTACTTATTGTATTTTTACGTTCTTGGCCATAAAAGCCAAAACTCAAAACAGTAAGAAAAATACCCTCTTCCATTAGCAAAAGTAACTAACCAACTCATTCGCAATAGCCATTATTGAGCTTAACAAAATTTAAAAATTCATTATAATTAGTAGAAAAAGTTGATTTTAAAATAAATAACAATAAATTCCAGCTGATAAATAAAAATCATTTGGGCAACTCTCACTCTTGAGTTGTAAAATGTTGCACTTTTTTCTGGTTAGCTGGCAACATTCTGTGAAAGTAACACGCAACTTTAACAGCTCGGGTATAGCGCTGAATAAATGCAATATTTTTGTGAGAAACGAAAACGCTATCAGTTATTTGTGCATCATCGAAAATGTATATTCGTATATTTTGACATAAAATAAATATGAAGAATGCTTGTGCACTTACCAATTTTCAACTGTGATTGTTTATGTATTATGTAGATAACCTGAAAACAAAAATATGGAAAAATTTTAAAATTTGACGTACAAATATAAAAAAAAAATGAAAGGAAGATTGAAAGCTTGGCATAACGTAACGTTTTTTGTTTTGTACAAGTAAGATAGATTAGATATAAAGAATTGCAAAAAAAAAACTACAGTGAATACTTCAACGAAAAATTTCTTCATACATACATAAACATGTATATACTCTTTTACAGCCTAAAGACGGAAATTCAGGAGTCTCAAGCATAGTTTCCAGAAACACATCACAAACTTTAATATTTGGACTTACGCCATAAGAGATAAATTTCATAGATTTGATTTATTAATTTGCTAGCGTATAGCCTTTAACAGGTATTGCTATAACCGACCCCATAAGAGACGTCCATTATTTAGATATTATATATTAGATTTAGATATAGATTAGGGCAAGGCGGAAATAAAATTATAAAATTTCAATTGCTCAGACAATAATTTCAATACCAAAGTTCTGCAACTATCTCCATATACGAAATAATATGGCAATGTCTTTGAAAGAATGTATTAATATGAGCAGAAAACACCACTCTCCACATAATACATGTGTATGTGCGAATATTATTCTGAAAAACTCGCGACAAAATATGTATTAGTCTAGAAATGCGATTACTTGAAATTAAGGATAACATCGGAAATAATGTAAACCCATTTGGAAGTAATTGCAATTCTAATTACTTTCAACTTTTCCAGCAACTCAGCATCCAATAAGGCAAATGCGATGCGGGACCAATACAAGGCAATTGGCAACAGCGACAGCAAGCCACCAAGCAAACGGTGCCGCCAGACATAAACAAACCGTAAATAGCGTGAGAAGTCAAACAAAACGAGAGGCAATCACAACAATTGCTATATACAGAACTTGATCAAAGACAGTGGAGACCAGTTTACTAACAATCAACTAAGAAATGCAGCAACAGTGGCAATAAAAACTAAGATTGGAGTTATTTTGAATTTCAATTAAAATTGCAGAAAACTGCACAACAATTGTGGAGGATAGTCGCGGACGAATGAAATAACAATAAATAACAGTGAATGACATCAAGTACAAGCACTTGAAAATAAGGCAATCGTAGACAAAACGGGCCACACAATGTGGAGAAGAAAAGACGTCAAATGGAAGGCAATGAAAATGGCAAATGGCAATGGCAACAACAACAGACGCCTTCGCAGCAAGTAGATGGATAGGGCTGCCGATTTGTTGCTTGCAAGCTGCAATTGCTGCATTAAAAACCAAATCTTCTGACAATCGAATAATCACACCGATAGCAACAGAAGACCCAGCCACTTGCAGTTAACCGAATGAAATGCTGACAGAAAGTAAAGTAAAACGTATGTATACCAAACACCGACGGAGCGACAGATCTTGTAAATAATGGACGAAGCAATCCGTTGCGAGAGACGTCTCACAGCGACAGACATACGTATGTACTCGTACAAACAAATCTAAAGGAGAAGTTGCATACACATAGCCAAACTTACTTACTTTTTCTTTATATTAATGCAGTTCAGTACATTTGGCGCCCTTTGGCACAGGTCGGTAAGACGTGCGGTAAAGTGAAGAATACTTTCTGAGTATTTCGCATTTGCTTGTTTTATAACAATGCCGGAAGAATGGCTGTGTGCAAGACGGAATAATAGTCCATTCGCCGCTTGGCGTGACGTCGGTCTGCCCAGCTATCCGCCTAGCTGACCGAATGAGATGGATGTGAAAATTTGCACGCGCCTTAAGCAACGCATTAAAATTCTACTTAAGATTTCGCATTGTGCGCAACGCGCGAATATTGCAAAATTGCAGCATCCTTTGGTAAAAATTTACGATGCATCGACCGATACAAATATACATAGTTGCACATTCTATTGCTTACGTATATGTATGTACATAATTGTAGTTCAATATACAAGCTCTTAAACATTTTCGTTTATTTGCTTTGTGAATAGTTTAAATAACTCTGATCAGAGGTCACAATTAGCTTGTAAATCTTTAAAACTAATACTGAACCTTGAACAATGAGAGTTGTCAAACATTTAAGAAAAAACAAACTAAAATTTATAGTTTTGGTATTGCAGCTAGAAGCAGTAAGTTTTATCGTAAAATTAGTTCAGACAAAATTGAAGATCAGAAAATTATCTAACATACAGGTTGGTTGAAAAGTTTCTACGCACGAAATGAAAAAATACTATTTTTGGTATGTAATATATTTTTTTATTCAATATAAACTCCCTTAACTTCAATACACTTATTCCAATGATCCTCCAATAGTTTCACGCCATCGCTATAATGACTTTCCGGAAGCTCTGGAAAATACACGGCTACGGCTGTAATAGCTTGCTTATTCGATGAAAAACGTTTTCCACGAAGGAATTGTTTCAGATCTTTTCTCACGAATTTTTTCATCTAGCTGATCCAAAAGAGAGCAATAATATTCAGAGTTGATTGTTTTATCTTTCAACAGATAATTAATTAACCAAATTTCTTTTGCATACCAAAAAACTGATTTGTAGCTGAACAAACAGCTTCAGTCTACTGTAAACGTTCTGGTGTCAATTTAGGATCATTGTGGTAGATCCAAGTCTCATATATAGCTATAAAACGAATAAACCGGTTTCATTCTGTTTAAAACGCTCCAAAGTATGTTAAAAAATTTATTTTCGTTCCAGTTTTTGTTGAATTATTAACGTGTCTTTCCAGACAGCTTTTTCATATGTAATTCTATATGTAATATATGAAGTACATACATATATTTGCAAGTGCTTGTATAATTAGGCTCACACAAATGCTCCCACTGATATTACAGCATGTATAAATAAAGTTTTTGAAGTTTGTAATTACCTATACATACATATATATGTACATACATAAGCTATGACTAACAAATCATGCTTTTCCAAAAAAATACAGAGCGATTTTCAGTATTCCTGCTTGTTGCATGCGCTTTCGTGCTGGTCTAGAGTATGTATGTACTCGCATACGAGAATAATTTGTGTTTGTAGGTTTTTAGTTCAAACTCGCTCAGTGAAGAGTGCATGTGAACTTGGTTAAGCACCCAAATAAAATAAAGTTTTTTCATTACATTTTTTATTCACCTTCAATTGCTTTTTTTGCCACTGTATTACTTTAAACTTTTTTATAAAGTCCAAAAACTTAGCCTGCTACTAATCATGTAAGTTTTAGAACAATATTTTGTTTTCGAAGCAAGTAAATATTCGACTTTTATACTTTAATTCACAATTTTAATGTGTAAGATACCTATATATGTATATGTAATAGCTTAAAATTGAAGTCTTCATAAAATTTTGTTTCCCTCAAACACTTTCGAATCAATATTTTCTACGCAATTTCCAGCAAATCGAGTGTAAAACCCGTTTGACTACTTGCTAGAACGAAAAGTGTTTGTTACTGCCTTGCTGCATGCAGCATACACATTCGACACTTCCACTTGCATAAGTTGCGTGCAACGAGTACTTTGAGCAATGCAAGAATCTTTGTGCGAATAGTTTATGATTTTCTCAAGTCTGCTGTTAGCTGCAGTTCATCCATAACAATTTCCCAAACTCCAAAGACACGCCGTTGTTTAAGCAAACTTTTCAAGCTCTGCGTTGCACATTTCAGTGGAAGTTGAAGTGCAGTACTTTTGTGCAGCATAGCTCACTTTTCGGGAAAGAGCAGAAAACGAATGGAGTGGCTGTGTCGAAGTGGTTGTGCAACTGCAATTTGCACTTGAAAAAGTTTCGCACGCCACCCAAACACCCCTCGGGCCCATTAGATTTGCAGTCTTGCTACAGCATCACTGCGCATAACGATGAGAAATGGCGACTGGTTATGCGTACTATAAGAAGTTTGGCCAATTAAAGGTACATGCCGACATTCAGCTTTGTTATAGCGAAATGGCTTTCTGCATTCATTACTTTCACCACCATGTATGCATGTGTGTTTTTCACATTTGCGCTACTCCCGTTTCGTCATATTTTACTCCTTTGCCGTGAAGGTTGCACTTGAATGGCTCAAACTTTGTTTCGAACTTACGAAAAAGTTCTAAATTCTAGCTGCATATTTTTTGACGTTATATACATATATATTTTAATTTTTAATGTTTGGAGTGTGCTTAGTAAACTTTTAAAACCGCTTTGTAGATACGTACTAATGCGAGACAGAGAGTGTTGTCGTCTGAGAGTGCTCTATTACTTTTGTATTTGCCATTTTTACTTTATATAAGCTTGAGGGCAATCACCGAACATTGATTGATGTTTTAGTATAAAATATAAATATAAAAGTATAAAAATCTATACTTTATTCTTATCAACCACATTGGTAAACTGTGAGTGTCACTTAATCGCAGAATGCAATTAACCGATTTTCACTTCAACAACCTTTGCAAATACAATAATTAAGTTCTTGTAGCTCAAACAAAGCAGCGAAGCTTGTTATGGATTGTATTGTTCGAATCCTACTACAATCAATTCTAGGTATTCGTAAGTGGCGTGATTGGCCGTTATTATGATTCGATAAGGTATACATACATGTATGTACATACGAGGAGTGTTCCAAAAATAACGGATGTTTCGTTTATTGAAAAAAATACTTATTCATTTGTCTACAATAATGTTTTTCAAAAAAGTCCTCATTCAATATTATGCACTTATGCCGGCGCTTCTTACAATCGTTTAAACACTTCTGAAACTCGATTTTTGCAATAGCTTTTACCTGTTTCAGCGTTGCGCTTTTAATGCCTTCTAAATGCCTATAAAACGACGGCCTTTAAGCTTCTCTTTATGGTATTTTTGGAAATGCGAAAAAGTCACACGGAGCTGAACATCATTACGAAATTGTTTCGGGCCAAAAATTCACGAACAAATTTATTGATCCTTTGAATCGTAATGTTCACCTTATAACAACTTACTTTTAATAATTACAACACCGTTAATCTTTACACAGAATACTGGATTATCGTACGATCGTTTTGCTTAGCATTGAATATCTTTGTTAATTAAGTACAATACGCGTTGTAACTTTACACATTGCTGTCAACGTGTCTTAGAATAGCAATACTAGAACTGCGAGTGAACAATAAAAGCGAAATTGTTATTTGAAAATTCAAAAACTCTCGCTATTTGCGAATTAGTGTTATAACAACCTTTTTTAAAAGTTGCATATGTATATATGTCCATAAATATATAATTTGAAAGTTAAATTATATCTAAAAGCAGAAAACTAGAGGCGACTAAACGTAATGTATTGAGGACATTACATACCTCTAAATAATTTAGCACAACATTGTCGCTATGGTTATATGAGTATCATCATCATTCGTTGACGCATTGCAGTAACGTCTTATTACCCAAACGGTGGGTGCATTTCTAATGCCCATAAAAGTGTGGCAATAGCAACAGCAACAGCAACAATAATGCATAATAATGGCTGTAGGTCCACAATTACCGTGGCAGGCAGTATGAGCCGTGTACCGGCCGAAAACAACAGCAACACGCTCAACTGAATTGTTTGTTCAATAAAAGCAAAAACTAAACCTCACCTAGTCAACTAAAACAAAAGCTAAAGTAGCAACAAGCATACACAAACAATTAATTAAGCACAGTGGCAACACAAAAGCAAAATAAAGACAAACATTAACAATTGCAGTAAAAAACATCAGAAGCAACAACAACATGTGTAGTAAATAAACAAAAGTGCACACATACAAATACAAAGAGATATACTCGTAAAAATCCTCATTAAATAGTGAATACACGATGTTGCCACATTTTTATGGCGCACCGCAAGCAACTAAAACACACTCGTTTCGAAAAACATTGTACAGTGGCTTTTGGGTAAGAAGCGAATACACAAAATTGCATTGCAAAAAATACTTTACGTAGTTCAAAGTGCAAATTCATTGATCAAATTTATGCTCAGAATCTGTTTTAATAGGAAAACTACAACAATTAGTATATTGAAAAATTCCATCTTTGCAGTCACAGCATCTGTAAAGTCTGGAGTGTATCAGGTCCAGAATATTGACAGTTTGGTGCACAATTTAGTGCGACAGGCGTAATCGTACATTTCCACTGGAACTTTTGCTCGATTGCCGATTAAGGGGCAATTCAACTAGTGTGAAATTTTGCAAACTAAATTTTTTCATATTTCCATATTTTATACCTTTAAAAATGACATGCTAAAATTTCAAATCGATACTTTTTGAGTTACAGCCATTTATAGGCTAGGCGCCCAGTTCAATCGGTTTATCTTTAAACGCGTTTTGCTCGAACCGGCATTTTTCGAATTTGTTGAAGTGATCACGAAGACAAATGATCCGACTATCATGAAATTTTTTTCTGCCATAATTCAACATACTAAATTTGTGATACAATTCAGCTTTTTTTTCAAATGCCGCCATTTTGCCAATTTTAGATTTTTAAAAGAAGATCATTTTTTGCAAGGTAATCAAAGAAATAATGGCCGACGTTTGCACCCGCTGGTCATCTGGCTAAATTAAATAAAACAAAAGTAACAAACACCAAAAAATACAGGAAAGTATGGTAAGTTTGTAAACGGTGTTGTTGTTTACATACTTTGCATTGTTTTCATTATTGTTTACAGGTTAACGCTTTGTAACCGTCCGACTGGATTTAAGCTGCGCACTTTTCAGCAAAAACCCAAACCCGCCAGTATACCAGTATGGTAGCGATAATAGTGTGTGTCCATGTAACTTTAATGGCTGTTGTTGCGACAGAGTCAGCCAACATTTAACTACTAGTGGCACAAAGCGGTAATTTGACCGACACAACGCACCTGCCACCATTTGTTGCATAGCTTAGGCAGCGAACCAGAAAACGAAAGCGCACACAAACACACACTTGCATACTACATATGTATGTATATAGATATGTTTAAAACAAACAAACAAACAATGCTTCATTTGTTCAAGCGACATTAATGGAATGTTGCAAAATGGCAGCAACGGTAAATCACATTTCCTTCATTTCCGGTTCCGGGCAGTAGAGCGCACGCTAACCGCGCTATAAAGGTGTCACAGTGGCATAACCCTAAAACGTAGCAACGTTAAATATATCATTTTTCAAAATGGATTGCGCGCAAAACCGCATCTTTTTGCCGCGCTCCGCTACAGTCCACACTTGTACTTGCTTAATCCTGGCTAAAAGCACATTCCACTTTATTTTTGCATGCTTGACCCGAAACAACGATGTCAAGCCGCTCGTCAGTCACTCGCCACCATGCCGTTCACACGCCCATTCCACTTGCGCTTGGCTGCGCTTCAGTCACTTTAACGAGCTGTCAACCAGCATAGCACATTAAAAATCTATAAAATGCCAAAGGCTACACGTACATACTCGTACATGCAGACCTACAAACCTCGCTCGTCTAACGATAGCCCACGGGTCGTTTAACAGTTTGCTAAGCACTCTTTGTGTGTGTAGGTATGTTGGGCAACACAATTCACTGGAAAAATCAGTCAGTCAACTAGTCACGATGATTTTTTGGAGATGTGGCACTCGACTTTTGATTGTCGGTTTCTTGTCATTTTGTATTAAGGTGCTAGGCATGGTATTTGTTGTCGTAGTCTTTAATAATAAAAGCTTTATGCATACAGTTATCCTTTCACTTTTGCTGCAACACATAATATAAGTATTTTAAATATTTATGTTAGTATGCTATATCTACATTCATTAGTTTTTAAAAGGCACTTTTTGTTCTTGTGTTGATCATGCTCATATTTTGTTTAACTGTATCGTCATGACATGCAAGTTTTATTCTCACGATTTTCATTCGAAAGTGGTGTATGAAAATGATTAGTGATTTTTTCTTTGTTTGAGGGGAGTATTTTTGTAACGAAAGTGAAATAAAAATACGCTTTTAATTTAATTGCTATTCTTACAATTAATTTTTTTGTCAAAATTTCCAAAAAAAACAAATTTTAGTAAGCAATTCTTTATTCGCGTGAAACAGCTTGTAAATATATAAAATCTTGTTTAATATAAATTGTAAGTAAATTCATTCGAACACAAAACTTGCTCACCAATAAACTGAGAATTGCATTGCCACAAAACTTGGCAGCATTGAAGATAGACCACATTAATGAAGTATCCGCATGCTCTCTTGCTTCAATTCAACTCGATAACTTTATTGTTGCTTTCACATGTGAATTTTTTGACAAGTGAGCAGAAGCTAGCAGAGAAATGGCGAATCGAAGACAGATTTTATATGCTTCAGCGCTTTACCTTGCCAATGATATATCTAATATCCTCCGTAACATGGCGTAAGCTACCCGCTTAGTTGGTTAGCCTGAATTAATTGTTATTTAACATTTTTTAAAAAACGCTTGGGTATTCGTAGTTATGATTTGATTTTGAACATCTGATCAAATTGACCTAGACTGAAAAAAAATAAAATTTCACGTATTTTAATACAAACCTTTATTATCGCCTTCAAAATAGGCTACTTAGCCAATACAAGCATTAAAACGTTTAATACAGTTTTCAATACACTTGTTATAAGCCGCAGCTGAGTTGGCCTTCAGTGCCTTCAGCGAATTTTGGTTTTTTCACGACTTTCTCTGAATGCTTTGCTCCAGCCAAATACTTGTGTTCGTAATAAAGTATGCTCCACAAAAAAACTTCTGCAATATTTTTAATGACTTCGTAGCCGTGATTCCATTGGAAACACGAAACTTCAAGCAAACTCTTTGTTCAATTTTTGTTTCCATGGTAAAAATCACCAGTTAAACTTTTCGCGTCGTAAACAAACAGCTGCCAACCACACTAATTGACATATGGATAATTGCAGCTAAACTAGGAAGAGATAAATATTTTTCATTTTAAGTGATATTTGTGATCAAAATGTAATCACTAAGCATTTCTACAATTATTTGAATGCATTAAGAACATTTCCTAATCGTTTACATTTATGACTGTCTAATCGATGAACCAGAATATGTAAGTGCTTTTATAAATAAATTTAGTAGTTTAGCATTAATTGGTTTTCTATGCAATAAACTGTATTTTTGTTTATTTTAAAAATATCTTTTTTTGTTTAGCATATAAATAAAGCGATTGTGAATCAAACGCTAATAATTTTCAGATTTTGGTTGAACAGCGATAGACGAAAATCATTGATACAGTTGGAATACAGTAGGACTAACTGTTGTTAACAATAGGCCCTAGGTCGCGGTGCATACCTCATTTTCATTGTAACCGTTGTTATTGCAGTGCAAGTACATATAAATATATGTATGTACATACATTTATTTACATTTGTACAAAAAAAAACACATGCAACATGAAAATGTTCTTAATTGAATAAAATCTTGTGTAAACAATAATTCACCGTATGAACACGAATTCCACTGAATTTGTGAGAATTTCAAAGTCATAAAATTAATTGCGCAAATATTATTGCTGCAGATTTATTTATACATTTATGTATGTACTACATAAAATATGATTTTCGGGAATTATTTAAGCAATGTGCATGCAATTTTAGTAATAAATTATCAAGAAAATTTATCTTATTCAAGGGTGTTATAAAATCCAATACAAATTTGTGTCATTGTCATTTTGTGTTTTATTCTTATGTTTTCCGCTATAGAAATAAAATTAAATTATATCGCAACATGCATATAAATAATTTTCTTAACTTACATTTCAAATCTGTCAGCGACTATCCACTTGCTTTTTTTCTGATAACCAAAAATTGATTTCCGTGACAGCCAAAATCGATAGAATTTCTGTTTCGAACGTCAAACCAATAATATCTGAATTCATGACATCTACTACATTTTTTTTATCGATTTCAATTCTGATGCCGACAACTATCAGATTCTACAACACCCCTGATTTTAGCGTATTTCAAGCCAAAAAAAAACTGGACTACTGCTAATGATCGGAAAATAGAGTCTAAGTATTGATGCAACATGCTTTCGAGAATAATTGCAGTATTGTTTTAATCTACATACGTAAGTATATAGCCACACATAATCAACTAAGCATAATTTCCACAAACTAATTGAATGAAATACATATGTATATATTTTGTCAAATAAATAATTGCTATTTACCTTTTTTTCTTTTCAACCAACTTATGTATCAACAACTTTATGTATGTATGCATGTGTGTATTACAATTTTCCCACGTCAATCGCAGCATGTACGGCATAAAACCACACGTGCGCAGCTGCTTTCTAATCACACAATTATAATCACTCGATCACACCGCACACTCGCACACTTAAAACCACAACACTGAGAATACCCGCACGCATTAAAATAAACATTCACACACCATTTGTATTTTTGTATCTATATTTCCAGAGCATTTTGCCTTAGTGTGTGTAATGTATGCTTGTTGCATGTGTGGATGCCTTTTGACACCGTCGGCACATGCTTAAGCGTCTGTAACAGCGCAATCATTACCAGTCTCAATGGCACTGTTTGTGATCTACAAACACAAATACAAATACAAATGCAAATACAAACATACGCACATAGTTAAGCTTAACACTTCATTTAACTAATATTGAGACGCTTTGGTTCCCACTGGGTGCTGTTACTCTGTGAGGTGGATTAGTGAACGCGTGCCAAGACTTCATAAATAAATAAATAACAATAAAAATTAATCTTAATATCGGCCTCTTGTCACTAATGTTGTTAAAATGTTGGTAACTAGAAGGGTAGCAGCTCAGTTGAGCAGACATTCTTAGTTGAACTGAATGTGGAAGCAAGTTTTATCGATTCGTAACTAACTGTTAATAATAGTGGAGATTATAAATGCTCGCGTAAGAATAAAAGAATATAAATTGATTTACATACTTATGAATAGAGGCTTTTAGAGGAAAGAAATTTTAATGTAGAGTGCTTCTGGAATTTCTGCTTCGAAATTTCTCCAAAGCTCTTCTCTGAAACGTCGGCATGCTTTCTTTGTATGTGTCTCGCCAAATTTGCTGTATGTTTGCCTTTAATTTTAAATTTGCAATGTATTAACTCATTTTTATAATACTTTTTGTCAAAATAAAAGCTTTTGCGTACTGAATTCACACAAATTTCAAAAATATTTACAAAAAAAAAATCACTTTAAAAGTATGCCAACCTTCTGAGAACACAAACGCGATTATTTGAAATTACAGTGAAAAATTAATTCTCATAGCGTTACATTGAATCAAATTTGTGGCAGTTTATCATAAGAATTTCATTTTTAAGCACGTCGTGTATTATTTAACTTAAAAATGCTTATTGGGGATTTTCATTTTGAACCTGACCAACCATTTTTTTGAGTCGTTTCTGGTGCAGTTTTAGCATTTTAAAATAAAAGTGGTTGGTTCGTGGTTCGGTTCAAGGCCAGTAAAAAGAGACCGGTTTACAGTCCTGATTTTAATAGCAGCGGAAACACATGTACACAGAAATTTGGCAAATTTAGCTATTTACTTTAATTTGACATTACGAAGTGAGCGAGAACTTTTAGTTTGTTGACAAAAATTACATAACTTAAGATTAGTATACGCGCGTTTTATCAACGCAATGTTTGCTAAATTTTACTCAAGTAAAACAATACTCAATACTCTCGTATTTTTATAACTTTTTATTTTTCCTCCATTAAATATGTTTTATAAAAGCATTGCCAAACAATTGCGAAACATTTTTCTAGTTGACTAATACTCTTGGGTGTTTAGAGCAGCAAACCAAAATATTAGCGCTCATTTAATAACAAAATACGTGTATATATGTATATATAAATATAAGAAGGGTTATACATATCGGTTTGTATATATAATAAGCAAGCGTATTTTGCAGCTAAAAACGAATTGGCACCAAAAATAGGCGAAAATATTTGTGCCGCTTGGCCAAAAACGATTTTTATCAACGCCACAGCCGAAACCAACTGGCTTAAATGGTCATAATGGGGAAAAAAGTATTCATACTTATATGGCTCGCTAAGTTATTTTTAGCTTTTTCATAGCTCCAAAGCAATTTAGAATTTATTTCAAAAAATTTAAAATTATTTCAAATGAGCAACTTTTTTAATTCAATTAGCTTATGAACGGTTCGCTCTAACCCAAATCTCTATTCAAAACTGCACGCCTATGTGCATTATAAGTTTTCAAACAAAAACGCCTACAGAGTTTACACCAAATCAGCGCTGCAATTGCTAATAACCCGCATTGCACAATCGTTGCATCAGAACTATTTCTGCGCGGCTACTCTGAGAGCGTTATTGATGAAATAAATGAATTCCAAACATTGTACGGTTCTACGCTTGATCGCATCCATTCGCACTGCACCCCAGAGTACGGCATTCGGTTCCACAGTTTAAATTACCATTCAAAGTTACGCATCAATGAATTGTACTTATTTGGACCTACAAAGCGTATACGAAGTGGAAAAAACGCCGACCGAGAGCGGGCAAATGTGTTTACGGGCATCATGTGGCGCGTTGCAAATATGTAGTAATGAGTAAAGTAAACACTCAGAAGTCTTCACACTGTTTATTGTTTATCAATTGAGGCGGACAGTGGCTCATCATTACTCTAATGAAGAGTCCATCAACGCTATGGGCAACGCGGCAGCAAGACAAGGCGGAAAGCCAAGTCAGCTGATTGACAGACACAAATAAAAAACAAATGGCAAGTGAATGCCTGTCACTTGATTTGCGGAATTATAACTGTTTTTTTTTCTCTTTTCACCTATTTTCTTACTTTACTTATCAATTGATTCTTTGTATCATCATCTTCATTGCCGTTGAGAAGGGATGAGCTAGATATTAATGCAAATTGTAATCGATTTGTATAGCCACTTGTTGAAATTCTTGCGATCTTATGTCATACATATGCTGTGAAACTAGAAACAAATTGGTTTGTTCAATTATAAACTTACTACGTAAATATGTACATTTAGTGCATTATAACTATCAAACACTAATTTTATTCCATTGACTTAACACATCGTTTCGGATATTGAAGTTCTCATCATAAAAAGCCCAACTTACAAAATAATGCCTGACACACACATATGATGTTGATAGTGTCTACTGATACGTAATTTTATTCTTTCTTATCTATTTGGTTCCACTCATCAGAAATTTATTAATATGCGTTTAGCCTATAAATAAAATTTACGAATTTGAGGTGAATCGGTTAAAATATATTTTTCAACTAATTTCAAAATTCTTGTAAGTTTACATGAGTACTTTTCTCAAAACAAATCTTTCACTTTGTGTTCGAGGAATAATCAAGATTATTTTTATTTATTAATACTAATACAATTACTACTAATTTTACTAAAATTGGAAAAAATAAAATCTTTAGAATCGCATATATTTCATAGCCTTGAATGAGATACATACTTGAAAATCTCTCTATCGGCTAATCGCCTCTAAAGTTTGGGTGAAAGATGGTCAATTTTTTGTTCGTCAAGTATAGTTTCAATATGGCTACCAGATTTAAAAAAAAAAGCGCGAGGTGCAGTCGGAACGAATTTCTTGTATTTATGGTATTGTTGCATTTTTGCAATTACATCGGCGGCTCATCAACAATCATTAAATCCATCGATATGATAATTTTTCTATTAGTGTACAGATAGCACAGTAGCGTGCATTAAAAATGCATAAGGCACAGAGTATATGACACGATTAAATGTCAATCAATACCAATACAGCTCATGTCATAAAGAGAAATTTTCAAGATATTCAAGTGACATGTTTTATGTAATTTTCCATAATATCATCACTGGCTACAAACTGCAAATTTTTATATATTGAAAATGTCATATGTTTGGATAATCTGCAGTACATACTGATTTGGTGCAGATGGAATAAAGGTTGGTGGCAATGTTTTTCGTGGCCTGAAGAAGCAATTTATGTGTTCAAATCGGAAATTTTGTTTCGCCAAATCTGAGTTTATATGCTCAGCCCTGAAAAATTAATTTCTTTACATGGCTTCAAAATTTATTTATATATTTCTGTAATTGCATTTTGTCAACGCACAACTATGCTTGCAGTATTCACATCAGAGGCGCTACTTTACTGTTACATTTGCATAAAACCACTAAATAATAAATAGCGTATGTATGTGTGAATGGATTGTGTTATGGATAATAGAAATTAATTGTCAAGTTGACAGCTTGATTGCCAATCAAAATGTGGTGCTACAAGTGTATGCCGCAAACAAATGGAGACACACACAGTGCATGTTCATATATAATATATGTACATACATATGTGTTTATTATTTCTATATTTGTACAATGAAAAATTGCCATTTGATTGCCAGTGAACGCGTACGAAATGTATGCTTTCATTAAGTCATAAGTTAGGCGAGTATGCATATATGGATATATATATATATGTATGTACGTATATATGTACATATGTATGCATGTAAATACGATAACACAATTTTCATTCCCACTTGTAAGGATGTGAAGATGGCCTGTTGACGCCTCACAATTGATACGAGCTAGACTGTGATAAAGTGCAGATTAGTTAACATTTGACACTTAAAATTTTAAATATGCGCCACATATCCACTTACACATATCCAATTATACATAAACATATGTCCATATATGAATGTGGCTACAAAGGAAGGCCTGGTGGGGAATGTGGGCGAACGCTCATAAAAACTTACACATGTACGCATTTACATATATTTGCTCGTTAATTCTGTCTAAAACCACTCATAATTTACAATTTTATAATTTACAATTAGTTGATTCCTTCCCGCTTCATATACATACTCAGCTGAGCTTGCTAACCGACACTAGCGCTAAATGAAGTCCTAAGCGCGAGTCATAAACAAATATAAAATAATTCAGCTCAAAGCGACACTTTATAGCTTTTTTCGTCATATTCGTAATTTATATACAAATAGTAGACACATTTGACTACAAAAATCGTTATACGAGTATAAATGTGGATGGGTGCGTGTGTGTGCCATGGTGTAAGTGACATACAGACAAGTGCCGCCCGCACTATTTATTGTCTAGCGTACGTTGGTGGTTTGAGTGCGCTTTTATTGTAACACAATTATTATTCGTTCTTGTTGTCGTATTTTTTTTTAAGTTTTCATTCAATTGATATTACTACCGCTGTGGAATATTATGGTAATTTGCATAGAAAAGTTTCAGGCGCTAAACTTATGATTTATGGTATGTGGCATGTACAATGCATGTACATATGTAAGTGTGTGAGTGAAAATTTACGCAGGCATTGAAGTCATTTACGAGAACAACCAACAAGATTTGAAAATAACCACATTTGAATATCATATTACTATACGCGAACTATATGAGGAAATGCAAAACTATTAATTGTTTTATTATTATGAGGTTTCGCTTTGTACAATGTGTTGCTTAACAAGTTGAAAATTGCATAAATCAAAGTATAATAATTCATTGAATTTTTAAGTCAAGGCGTTCAGATAGCGAAGACAGCTGGAATTGTGTAATTTACGACGATACGCAATTTACAAGAATGTTTTACAAGTTGTTTAGCTCTGTGAAGATCAAGAGAGAGGTCAGAGACATGTAATACATATTTTAGAGTTTTTTAGCTATTGGAATGTTAATTCATCTAACTAGTTTTGTCTTCTGTTTGAAACTGGGTGCTTGAGTCGCAATCAGATTATGTGAAAAAATGCCTTGGTAAATACTTATAGACAGATGTGATAAAGAAGAATGAGTTAAGCATAACATATGAAACACTTCAATATCTTATAAACTAGCAGTTCTTAGCAGAATGGTTAAGTTGGAAGAGCAGTTTACTATAAGGAGCTGACGGTCATACTTTGTGAGACATACATCAACTCTATAAACTTGCTATTCAAAACAACAGAAAGAAGACCTATAGGTGTTGATGTCTGATATCAAAATAGCCAGGTTCAGTGAGTAAAATTTAAAAACTTACTTTATTTGAGATAGTTGCCTTTTATTCTCAAAACTGTTTGTATGTACATATGTATACTTAGAGAACAAAATACAATCCATTAGTATGATAAACAAATAATTCAAATACAAACGGGGCAAACAATAAAACTACAGTTAGTCCTATCGTCAGCTTTCCTTCTGCCCCACCTTGATAGCACCTCAAAATGACGCACATTTTAGCAAATTAATCAACATACACAAACAGAAATACACATACATACATATGTATCTTCACACACGTAAAACGGAAAATTCTTACCTATGAACCGTAGGCTCATAAAATAGTGCACACACACAATTGTATGTTTGCATTGTGCTCACTGTTGTTGCCAACGCTCCAGAAAATCAAGGTACACAATGAAATAGAAGTAACAAAAGCAGTAAAGGTATGCAATCACACAGATTTGACGCACAAAGGACTTGGCATGACTGAAGTGCAGATTACAAATTGTTAACCAATAACTGTAACTCTATATATGACAATATATGTACGTGATTGCTTGGAGTGCACATGTTGCAGGTACAAAATGAGAACTGAAACAGGCGAAAATTTTTTTGACTTCACTCAATAGTCCAAGGTACTTGTCAGCAAAAAGATGCGCTGTAATAATTTTTTTCCATGCATTTAAATACATATGTAATTATAAATATTTAAAAAAAAAATTCATATCTATGGGAAAATATGAATGTTCTGTATGTGTCACTGTAATGTGTAAAATTAAAAATTTTGGAATCAATAAGAAGTATTGTACTTGGTTAAACTAAATATTTACTTGAACAGTTGCAATCCTTTCTTACTTTGTTCCTCTAAAAACTGTTTTTTCTTTTTTTTTAAATAGATATTTAACTAATGGATGGTCGGCAGTACTAAATAAGCATATAGTGAGAGAATTATGCTCCTAGGTATTTACAATATTGCTTAACTCAAACAAAAACTTCTAGTTAAAAAAGCCGTCACTCACTCGATAGATTTACTGACGATGACAGTTTGATTCCACTTTGAGGCTGTTCATTTAGCAATTTTACTTCAAAAATGCTACTCTAATGCTACTTGGTCAGTGTCGTGATATTTGATTTTACGACTGAAAATGGAAAACATGCATTTGCAGAATACTTGGTTTGATTTTCGAAACAAAATCGCTAAAGTCTAGGAAACCTGAATGGAGAGTATTCTGTAGCCATTCTGACAGCACCAAAATGAAATCGTGTTGGTACAATAATAACAATGTTTGCTCTGACAAATGAAAAACTGTATTCTATTGAATTTTTAGAAAGTTAGTCTAAGGTGGACTATCACGTATGCTATAAAAACGATTCTTTCGCCCATGGCGTTTTATGGTAGTAAAATAGAGAGGAAATGAGAAATGAGGAATGTTCATTTGTATTGTGACATTCGTCATTCAGCAACCTGAATAAATACTGTGACAGTTTTAGTGTAGCTTACAATAAAAAAGTTGATAAACTGCATGAAAAAGAACCAAACCAAATATGGTACATGTGCATATATTTACCGAATATTTTGTCCAAGTGATGCTTTCAATTCGACACCACAAGCAGATACATAAGTGAGTATTTATTTTCACTCATTCCTCTACATATTTATAGACTACATACTATGTACGTGGACCATTGATTCATATAAGTAGGCACACACACATGTTTGTGGTTTTGGCACTGCGCAACAATGGAACATCAAACACCCGTATTATGCACATTCCAAGTCGCACAAAGGACGGAGATGCTCAATGAAAGATTAGGCCTCTCAGCCACTTGTTGGGCATGTAAGTGAAACGTATGATGCTTTCACTGATAATGACGCCTATTTGTATATGTCAGACTAATCGATACATACATATGTCGGTATGTATATAAAAGGTTTCACAAGTTCCGGATTGCAAATTAACTAGTTCAAAAAAAACTAGACTTGACGTTGTACGTTGTCTTTCATACTAGTTATTAGGTAGTTTACAACTAATACATTTTCCGGTAGGATATATACATACATACATATATTACATATATTAAAGTGTATTTTGATTTCATTGTTTAATTAATGATCAGGTTCAATTATGCCTTGCGCCAACTCCAATTGAATTTCCAGAATAATCATCGAAACTACTTTAAATCAAGCAAAAAATAGCATGCACTGTTATTTAATTGCATATGGATCCTTGTATTCAAAAACAACCTTTTATACTAGTTACTGTAATACGGAAGCAAAATATTTTTCTTCTTGTTATTTTGCATTTCATTTTCAATTTTCCTACAAGGCACAACACATGAATATGTGTATTGATATATTTAGAGTCTGTCTTCGACATATCCTAGTCTACTATATGTATATCTTTGTACATCGAGCGAGCATTTTATGTGAAGCTTTACATTTATTTAAAAGTAAAGATTATACCAGAGCAAATAGAGATGGAAAAAATATACATTGGCACAATTCCATTTGTCCATCGATATGTATGTGTTAAACTGGAAATAATATGAAAATTCAACAGAAAAACTAAGAATGTAGTTTAAAAAAATATCCTAGATTAATACTAGGTTAAAATATATATATGTACTATTTTAACTTTTGCTGTAGAAAATAATTTCAATAAAGCAGGTTTTCAGTTTTCGAAATTGTAGTAATCAAATTATATTTTTTATTAAAATATAATGATCTTTGATATATAGCGAAGCCACTAATTGCTAAGGGGGTATTCTAGTCTAGAGACATGAATTTTAGGTAATTTTTAAAGTGTCGTAAAAAAAAAGGCAATCAATATTTTTACTATCGATTTTTTTATCAATTATTTATTAATGTTACAAGAGTACAGAAAAAAATTAAAATAAAGTTAAAAATTAAAAAAAAAACTGGCAGCTGATGAAGTGGGAGGTCTCAAAAAATTTACACATGAGCATCTTCTAGTCATGTGAAATGAAAAAAAAGATTATCAATCTTTAATGATGTCGCAATTGTATAAACTAGCGATAATTAAAAAAAATTTGTTGACAAAATGGCGACTGAAAAAAAACGATTGTTCTTAAATTTTTTCGTATTTTTTTAAAATAGTAAAAATTTTAAATTGCGGATGTGATCATACTCGAGAGAGGTCATTAGAGAAGATTCTCTGAAAATTTCAAGTAAATCGGTGCAATAAAAAGTCTGGTCTGAAAAAAACGCATTTAAAGTTTCGCGTAAAGTCTTTTGTTGGATTAGACCCAGCCGAACCAGTTAGGAAGCCGGGTTAGTAAAATGTTTATATCTGCGAAAATAATTTAAATTTTCAAAAATCATCACGTGGACATATTCTTAAATAGTTAAATTTTCAAAATATGAAAAAAAAATAGTTTTTTCGAAATTCTACACTAGATAACCTCCTTAATAAAATAAGATATACTAATAAAGTACATTTCAAATTGTTTAAATAATAAAAGCAATAAATGGGTATATAAATCAATCTAAATGTCAACAAAAATTAATATATGCAACTACAAGTACTTATATTGCAACATGGTAATTTAACCTGAAGCAAGTATAATTGCAGGCTAATCTTTCTGAGCAGAAATTTCTTGAGATTTATTTCGGCTGTTTAAATACTAAATAGAAAGTGAAATATTTTCTTACTTTCATCTAGCTTACCACCAATTTGTGTCTACGCGCCTGCAGACTTAAATGTAAATGTTAGCATTTAAATTCCCTGATGCAGTGTGTAAATGCGCGATAAGCTCTATTTTTATACCTCTACAAAATACACAATACTCACAGGATTATAAGAACTGGCACAGTGATTTAGAGCATCTGCATGCAGCAAAAGGATTAATGTGAGCAAAAATTGGCAATGATGCGTCGGTGGCATGATGGTAATATGACTAACGCACAGTGCTTTATTATGCCCTTCGGCACCCTTGTGGGCCATACGTTTGGGCAAGCAGCAGGCGGCAAAGCCGAAAACCCAAACAACCAAAAATAAAATATACGAAATACAATGTGTGAAAACGGCATTCTATGCTATCTACCAACACCGCAAATGTAGCGTTGCTTTTCAATCCCTCCCTTTCCAATTCGTAAAGCGAATGCACCTTAAGCGCGCGCAAATTGGCCTTGAACCGCAAAGACATCGCCTTCCGCAATTGTTTTCTTCCGCTTAACTTTCCAAAAAAATGTAATATTGACGCAAAAGATGCGCATGAAAGGGGTTGGTGCTGTACTTACTAGATATTCCCTAAATTCCAGTTAGGCCGCCGGTATGGGGTTATTAAAGGATTGTTAGGTAGCTTTTGTAGGCACACATATACAAGTATGTATGTAGTTGTAAGGGTCCAGAGAGAGTTATGAGGCGAACAGCTGTGAAAAATTTATGTGGTCTCTTTATCGTTTCTTTTATAGACTTACTTAAAGCACATTTTCTGTATTTCATTAATATTTTAATAACGCAAATTTAAGGAAAAAAACAAGCGCCACTTTTTTTTTTGGAATTCCTTATTTAATCCAATATCCTTTATAATCTTATAATCGGGCAAATTTCATCAGTTTACTTGCATATTCCTTTTATATATAATAATATTTGTACACTGCACTTTCTTAATTATGAATCTATAATGTAGAAATTTTATTTTTATGAAAATAAAAAGGATGACTTGCATAATTATACGCTGATCAAGGCATATTAAGTTTGCCACGCTATCCATATCTATGCAAACTAGTCCATCAGTTTTTCAGATAACGATCGGAAATTTTGCACCCGTCCTTTTCTCAACAAGCAGCTTCTCATTTGTCGGAATGGCCGAAATCGGACCACTATAGCATATAGCTGTCATTAAAACTGAACGAACGGAATAAAGTGCTTGTATGGAAAACTTTTTAATTTGACGAGATATCTTCAAGAAATTTTGCATTGATTATTCTAAGGTAATGGTGTACTATCTAAAGAAATTCTTCAGATCGGGTCACTTTAGCATAAAGCTGCCGTACAAACTGAACGAACAAAGCTCTTGTAAGGAATATTTTTTTATATTTTCTTTCTTTTTTCTAAAATTAAAAAAATAAAAATGTTAATGAAAGGATTATTTTCCCAATAAAAGTTATTTACCCGATTATAACTTTATTTTAGAAGTTTTAAATACTTGTTAAAATTTTATCTATCCTTATTTTACTGAATCATATAATATTAACCC
Source organism: Bactrocera oleae (assembly GCF_042242935.1). Classification (NCBI taxonomy): domain Eukaryota; kingdom Metazoa; phylum Arthropoda; class Insecta; order Diptera; family Tephritidae; genus Bactrocera; species Bactrocera oleae. Next base: position 22,355,917 of record NC_091536.1, read on the forward strand.
GCCAGTTAATAAGTAAGTTGGCAACTTTATATTTGTAGCTATGAGTATGTGGCTTTTTTTTTTGCTTCTGTGAAATTTTCAAATCCTTTGGTGATTTATTTGGCTTCGCATTGCGCTTGTCACAGTTGCCTCAAAAAGGATTAAGGCTTCCGGCGTGCTCACGCCGTAAGTAATATGTAAAGCAAGCGACATAAAATCGGAATATGTCAAGGAGATTTCAATTTAACATTTAGTTGAATTTACGACAGCAATTGCCGCGTCCAATTCTGAGCAAACTTAATACGAGAGTTGAGGTTGTGGTTTCACTTATTAGTCCAAAATATGTGAACTTGTTTGCGATAAATTAAGTATAAACTGATACATATTAACATTAATGCTTTAACTTATACGCTCACATATGCACTTACTTACAAATATTACTGTAATAACAAAAAAAAGTGTTGAAGTGAAATGAAAGATAAAATGGAAAAAGTAAATTACTACGCTTCTCGTGTTACTCTACTTGCATTATTTTAATATAATTTCATTTTATATTCACTTTTTTTGTCGCGTGCAACACTTTTCAAAGCAACGTCGCTTTCGTTTGGTATACGCGCAGCACAAGTGCAAAATATTGCAATCGATATAAAACTTTCGATGCATTTTTATGAGTGCTCTCTGCATTGCCACCCTCTCACTTGTCTTTTTGGAGCGCGTCAAATTGATAATGTTAGCAACGAAGGATGTGGATTATTATCTTATCGTGTTGCATGACGGTTCAGCTAAGAGACACACACTCGCATTCCCAATGCTGCTGCTTGTGGCGCATTTGTCGCTAGTGCTGCCGGTCTACAAGCTCAATACCCATTTTGTGCGCACGACTATGTGGCGATTACCTCTCTGCCAGTTTTGTATGCATTTACGTTAGTTATATTCTATTTTTTTGAAGCGTTTATTTCATGTTTGTAATGCTGCAGCAAAAAAAAAACGCCATAATTTCATTATTTATTTTCTTCCGATTGCCGTTGTCCAAATGTTGTCAGACAGGCTTTTCTGCTTTTCTGCCACCACATATATCCCACCAGCGCACGCCATCCATTCATTCGCGCAGATAGCGACGGCTATGCAGCCACATTGTCTTTATTGTGTAGCGCACTTTAGTCGCGAATACTTTTTTGAATGCAGTCAAAAGCATCAGCAATGAAAAGACATCCGCACATAAGCCACTCGGCCCCTCCGCATGTGTGCTTACCCAGCGTGCTGACCAGTTTTATTGGCTACTTTGTTCGTTAGCAGCATGGCCACATATAATGCACTTTTATTGTATGCCAGACTGTTTGACCGCGGCGCGGCTTGGCAGTCACTTGATGCAGCTGCACATAGATGACAGCTTTCACAAGATGTTTATTTCATAATTAGCCGCACAAAGCCAAAGTGATCCGATCCGCTGTGCCATGGCTGTCTGACTCCATGTTGTTGTTGTTGTTGCTGTTTTTGGCTGCTTTTCATTTTTATCGTTGCTGGTTGTTTACGCTTTTCGCCCGCAAATCTATATTATACCTTATGATAGACACGGCGCTTGCGCATTAACTGCTTTGTTATCAAATTGAGTGCGACAATGCTGGAAATGCAATTCTGTTGCAAATTGCCTGTTAGCCGTTGTCTAGCAGTGTGCGATTCAAATGCGAGCTTTCTACTTTTTGGGTGACGTGGTAATGCAGATGCGTATTCCTCGGATAATGTTTGTATCACAAACAACAGTAATTTAAACGAAAATTTTGGATACATCTATTTTCTAGAAAATAATTCGAAGCACTGCAATTAATGTAATTTATTGTAACTTCATTTCAGCATTATAGCAAAAAATTACATAATACACAGCAAGGACAAAGGTCCAAGTTTGGTTGGAGCTTATTAACTATCATGGGTTTGGGCAACCAACTAGTGCTCGTTCGCATCATTTGCGCAAATTTTGCTATGTATACGCAGTTTGATAAACTAATGATTTCTATTTTGTAAAGTTTTGCAATAAATACTCGTATATGCACGCGTATATATATATTGAAAAAGCTCGTACAACCCTTGGCCCTTTGAAGTTGGTAGCTTAAGAGCGAACAAGAAGCACACTTTAAACGGAGGAGAGACTCAGGGAGGCATCGACGATTTAATAAATTTGTCGAACCAGAAAGGCATCTACGCGCAATTTAAGCGCCAATTAGAAGGCAAAATTAAAGCGTAGCTTTTATAGAGGAGTAGAATTTGTATGCATCCAAATTATATCAGAATGTATTTTTGATGCAAGGGAGCACGGCGCTCCGCGGCCAAATGTTAAGGCTTCTTCGCACAGTTGATGAATATTCTCGATAAGAGTAAATGTAGACTTGAAACAATCCAATATTTAATTTATAGAAATCATTAGACTAATACACAGTACGTACTCCTCCCCACTGCTGTAGTTCGCTAATTGTGCGAAAATCATACATACATCATTATATATCCTAACGTTTCATTTATCAAACTCAGCACACCCGTATATAATTTATTATTCTTTGCTATTAATTGTTTGCTCGTGATTGCAATACTTATTTTATTATTTCACATAAATTATTGTATTTTTAATCCATTAATTAAGATTTACTTATGTCAACTGAAATGCGCCGCTTGTTATCTGTATTTCTTTCCGCGATATAATTGGTTTTACTGCAATTCTCAGTTTTCACTTCAGTTTTGTTTCATTTATGAAACAGCGATATGCACTTACCCATTATCTTTTCTTCCATTTCAAGGTTGCCACATTAATTAAAACTTTTACTTTTGATTAACACACACCATTATGCGTATAAATGACTTGATCGGATTTATAAAGCAAATATGGGTGTGGATGATAGGGTGTTAAAAATTCTCATATGCAGATTCATTATTAGTGTGTTGAAAATGCATCGATTGCAGTGTTTTTGCATTTGCGCAAACGATAAGTAATGGGTTTCATGCCAATATTTTTTCTGTCTGCTTGTTTTTATAAGTTGATCGAATGGCAGAGTAGAACTATTAAATCGATTTTTTTTCCAGTCGCAATGAGTTGATTTACTGCTTGTAAATACGGTTAAATATAAATGCTGAACGACAAAGTACGTAGAAAACCAAGATTTATTATGTTCTCAAGTATTAATTTCTCAAGTAAAATAGTTTTAGGAAAAGGAAACCAAAAGAAAAAGCGAAGAACTTGAAAACATCATCGCGTATACATATTTTGAATTAGAATTAAAACATTTTGGCCAAAATAAATTTAGCAGGGGTATATGGACAGTTACGTAAAATCTGAAATTCGACGCTAATAAACTGCCAAACAAAAATCAGACCATTTATGATGGATATGTCACACACTCTGAACAAATGCTACAGAAGTTTGCGGAGAAGCGCTGAATTGTAATACACAAGGAAATCGTAAGAGAGGCCACCCCAAGTCCACGTGGAGGAGATTGAAAAAAAATTGCTGAATAAGGAAAATCGTGGAGCGAACTAAAGCTGCTAGCAAAAAACAGTAGCAGATGGAAATACTTTATTGAGGCCCTATGCGCCAGTGGGAGATACTGGAAATGATAATAATGATTCATATTTTTTTTATGTTCGAACTTAAATTTCTACTTCTTACAACGATATTGGATTTTTAGTAGCTTTAGTTAGTTTAACTGCTTTTTAGTTTTATAACAAGTATTTAACACTTTTGAATTGCGCGATATCTATTTAGTTATACAACGGCATACTTTCAAGCACAAGATTCATCCGGCAACAAGTTCTTTACTGTTGAGATATAAAAGAAACAAATGCATTTTACCAGCTTTATAGCTAAAGCAATTAGTATTTTACGATAGGCGCCAGCTAAGCGCTAAAATTAATTTGCAAGCCAGAAATTTTAAATATTAAAATGCTAACAGTACCGGTTTTACTAATTTAATTGCGCATAAAATCAAAACAGAAGCAGAGGATTTGTGAAAGTAATTTGTAAACAGAGACGTACATAGTCCCGTATGTGTATTTGCTTGAGGATAGCATCTTATAAAAATAGCTGTATGCTTATAATCGAAGCATCACAAATGCCGAAGTAAAATTTGACACCTTCTGTGACATAAACAGCAGCGTGGACAGTTGCGGAAAGAACAACACATGTTTGCATGTACGTATGTATATACCTGCAATGATTTTTGTCTTAACTCGAAAATTAGCATATTCTTAATTGATTTATGTATAGCATCTACGGCTCTTGGATGTTTGTATTGGTTATTGGATATTGATAGTTGAAAAAGGTGTTTAATATGTGCTCGCAGACAGCAACTTGCAATCAGCTGTGACCATCAGCGCTGTTACGTTTGAATGTTGTTGAAATTATTCGTGTGTAGCATGTGATTTGCATAGTAATTTACATACTAATATATAATATGTGCTTTTCAGGTTTTTTGTTTATACACTTTAAATTAGTTTATATAGGATTTATTAACTTAATTAGCCGCATATTGATAGTTTAATTTTTAATTTTAACTTCGAACAACCGAGAAACGAAATATTACCGCACGCTTTACTTTTGAGCGCAAAACAGCAGGCTTGTCAACGATTCGAAAGCTATAGTCTAAAATGCATGAATTAGCTTAACGATTGTTAGTATTTCTTAAAATAACTGGTGAATCATATGTAAAAAAAGTTGATTTTTGGCGAATTTTTCTCAAGAAAATTACTGCATGAAATGTTTTAAATTTTTGAGTATATATTTATACACAATTAGTGAATACACACAAATAATTTAAAAGAACTTAATTTAATTTTTAGCGAGTTATTTGCTATTTCCCCAAGTTACAAAAAACAAACCAAGGCTCTAAACTACAGTAGTGGTTGTAACCTTCAGCGTGTTTAAAAAAAAGAACTACTCGTATAAATCTGTAAGGTATTACCTATGACCTAAAAAATTTGAAATTTAACAAACAGGTAGACTTTGAAAATATATTTTACCCAAAAATGAGTTGATTTTATTTTATATTTTTCAAAAATGGAAGAGTCAATGTATAGAGAACAAACATATACAAAATATGCGGAAAAAAATCAAAGCGCTCGGCTGATTTATCTTCGAGTGGCAACTGCAGCCAATTTGAAAAATGTAGTTTTGAGATAAACACAATTAAAGATAAACTGAAAGAGCTAATTGAACTGAGCGGTTACACTTTAGAATGCTGTAACGGATTGCAAATAATGCTTTCAAAAAATAATTAAATTAACATTTACATTTTTTTTTTGTTTTTTTGTAATTCCGAAAATCTTAATTAAAAATAATATCGTAAATGCTGCATTGTAAAATAAAATAAAATTTTAATTCCAAATACGAGATTGAATAAAAATGTATATCACAAAAACCGGTTTAAAAATTTAATTGTTCAGCAAAACAAATATTGCTAATTTCCACTGCATAACTGTCGTTTAATTTTTAAACTACCATTATTGTTATTACCACTCTTGAAACTAGGTATACTGTGTTACACTGCCTGTTTGTTGGGGCGTATGAGCGACATTTGGTGTAAAAAAATTGGCATTTTGTAGCATTAAAACAAAATGGACGCGACAGCTCTATCTACTTTTTATTTCTGACAAAATTTGTTAACTTTGTTTCAAAACTAATATCAACTTAATTAGCTTTTTCCATAAAATTTACACTTTTTTTATATTATATTGTTTGTTCTCTGCTGTAACTTTGCATAATTTTTTGGTATATTGCGTCAACATTAGGTAAAATAAGCGATAAAAATTCAAAACAGTTAATACTAGCTATCTGAATTTTACAAAAAAATATATATATCTATAACGTACATATGTATATGTACATGAATATATATGTATGTGTACAGGCAAACGCGATCAGCGTAACGCAAGACTCTTGAAATTGCTGTTGTCGCTACTAGTTGCTTGTTTTCCCATGTTATATAAAATAATCGTTGAGCATGAAAATGTGTGCTTGTTCAATTTTGTTGTGTTATTCACGTGCCGTGAGTCGTATGAATGCTTGTGTCTTCTTATATGTATATATAAACAATTTAAGATATTAGGAAAATTCGATTTAAATTAGAAGCCATTTTATGTTATCAGTAATACATATTTTGAAGTAAATTTTATTAAACTAATTACTAGCAGTATTTGGTGTGAACAATACAATACATAGTATTTTTGTGGCATATGTAAAATTAAATATATGTTTATTCAATCCTATTATTTATGAGTGTGCTGCTTATTATTTAAAGATCAAAGTGTTAGTGGCAATCAGGAACAGGGTTCGATCAAAATTTCAATAGACATAAAGAAAATGTTTTTAATAACACACGAAAAGAAAAAGCAAAATTTTCGAACATATTTCTATAATGAAAAAGTGTTTCAAAAGTGAATTACTTATTTGGAAATCTCTGTTCCTGAGCAGCTCATCATTCATTTTAGCTCAAAGTCTTATTGTCCAGTTGTTTTTTAATGTAGCTTCGTATTTTGAAAACGGAAGGAAATTGATTATCATTCGACCAGTATTATGCTACGGAGCAGAATCATGGACGCTACTCGAAAAGGACCAAATAACAAACTGCAAAATCTTCGAAGGAAGATCCAAAGAAAAATCTTTGAAGCAATAAAAGATAATGACGAGTGGTGTATAAGGTGGAACCATGAGCTAGACCAACTCATAAAAGTTAAAACTGTTATACGTTTTATCAAAGCGCTGCGACTAAGATGGCTCGGCCATGTAACGACAATGGACAACAAGAGACCAAAGCAAGGGGGAAGAACACGATCATGATGGATTGACGAACTGAGGAAGCTTGGCATACAAAATTGGAAAGTAACCGCAAATGATCGAGATGTCTAGAGATGACATGTGCAGCAGGCCAAAGCGCACAAAGAGTTGTTGTGTCAAAAGATGATGAGTATTTTGAGAACCTTAATGTTAATTACTTACGGACTTCATTGTATGCACTTTTAGCACGTTCGAGGTCTATAAATCTACTCATTTTATTTTGAGTGATTATTTTTTAGCATACTCTCTTTAGAAATACCACGCTCAAACTAAGTAACTATCTAATTACTAAATGCACGTTTTTAGTAATTGAAGCAAAAATGTATCCTAACCTTAGATTTGTCAATCAATTTATCACAACAGACAGTAAATATTTACCGACTTGTACTCGCTGCCAAAACCAAAATCGATTTTATTAGCAGCTATATGTATGCTTATGTAACATGTGGCAAAACTGAACTTCTATTTTTAGTTGCCGGAACGCACAAAACGATCACATAAAATAAAACGAACAATATAAATAAAATAGTGGAAAACCAAATTTATAACGAATGTGACTTTGTTGTGAAGCAGCACTTTGGAGCAGCAGCAGGAGAAGCACTACACGCTCGTATCGCTCACTAGTAACGCTCCATCAATGTCAATCACATTACAAACTTACAACAAAATGCCAAATTCTAAGTACATAAATAGCAAGTATAGAACTGTGTGTATATGTACGAGTGTGTGTGCGAGCGAAGGTATGCCTCAATAAATTGCCATTCTGACAGCGGCACAGCGACACGCAATGGACAATGTGACTAAAACCCAAACAAAACGGCAAATAGCATACTCAACGGCAACAAATAGAATAAAGTACTGACAACAAACAAAGAATAATGGGAGCAAGCGAGTGGCGCGAGCATTAAGGAATGAATTACAAATGCGAGCGGGCTACGCTGTTTGATATCTGTCGTTCAGCGCTACTATAATAAAGAAAAGGCTATAACAGAAATGTCAGGTAAAAGCAGAGTGTTAAACTCGCACACACACACATACCTCTACACGTATAAGTCTTATTGGTAATCCAGCTTTGTGGAGTATTTATGCAGATACCCGTAAATTGTGAAGACCTGTAAGCATTTAATGGTTTTAGTGAAAGCTTAATAGCGATTTAGATTCGATTACAGCTTGTAAAGCAGTATTTAAATGAAATTTTATTTATTTTTATTTTCCACTTTTGCAATGCGCAGCAAATTTAGAAACGGAAGGAAGTTAATTAATGCATGCAACTTTATGCATAGCGTCAGTTCTTGTTGAGAATTTAGAGAAAATGTTGATTAACTTGTGGACGATTTCCTTTGAAATTTTCAATTATATTTGATTTGGAATACGAGTAAAAAGCTTTAAACTTCAGCCATAACTGTGAACTTTAATCTATGCCGGCCGCCGTGGCCTTGTGTGAATCTAAGTAGGAACCGATCTGAATTTACATCTGACTAAGGACGTCTCGTCAGCGCACAGAAAGCAATTTTCTGCTACAACAACAAAGACTGTGAATTCGCGACTATTTGGTGCAACAAAGCGTAGTGAAGTCAGAATCTATAATTGTAAAAATGTTTCGACGATAAGAACAGATTCTACATGATAGAGTCAAAAATATTACTAATAAATTTGAGATATTAACGTCAAATGAATCTAAAGAAACCCCAAAGAATTGTTTAAAAATATGCCTTTTAAACGCGACTATGCAATAAGAAATATTTTATTATTCTACAACTCTTTAACATTTTTGCTCTTTTAACGGTCTATTATAATTGGTTTACGAAGCCCATTGCCCTCAACGCTATTTACGTAACAAAAAACCTGTCATTTTTCTATCAGTTCTTTTAAGAATAATATAAAAAAGATATTTTCCAAAATGAAAACACATAAAACTCATTCAAGCTGGCAGGATTCGGCGGTAGAACACTACCTTCTGTTACCTTTATTGCACCGACATGTGTTATTATTTGAACCAAAAATTCCAGCTAACTGACATATACACCTTTTCGAATTCCATTATACGCCTTTTTACCGTTATTAACCTTTATTGATATGTATGTACATATACACATACATACGTGCATGTATCTAGTTATAGATCGCGTAGAACGAAAACAAGTTTTCACTGTTGCATAATTTATTAGTATGACTTATTTTAAGGACTTGCAGACATTTCATACACACATCACACATGATAGATACGAGGTGTGTTCAAAAAATAACGGGAATTTTCGGTTTATGAAAATAAAATTTATTAATTTTGTATACATTAATGCTGTTGCCTTCAAAATAGTGCCCATTCGATATTATGCACGTATACCAGCGCGTCTTCCAATCGTCGAAACACCGCTCAAACTCGCCTTTTGAGATAGCCTTTAGCTCTTTTAGTGATACGCTTTTAATGTCATCAATATTTGTAAAACAACTACTCTATAAGGTTCCCTCGAAAATGGGGGTCATCGTTATAATAATGTTTTTGGCAAAGAATTCACGAACAAATTCTTTGATTCGTTTCTTGCAACAATTCTGTATGTAAATATATGTATGTATACGAATATTTTATAATTTATATCGAATTGAAAATTTTGTAGTAAAAATTTAACAGGAAATAAAACCGCCAAAATTTGTTATTTATTTTTATATTCTTGAAACATGTTGCTACATATTATAATAGTTGTGTTCACCTAACGGTTATTTGTATCACCCAAAAATAATAGTTAGATATAGGATGATGTATATAAATGATCAGGGTGACGAGACGACATGAAATCCGATTGACTGTCTGTTTGACCGTCCGTCTGTCTGTGCAAGCTGTAGGTCAAAAATTGGGTTTAATGTTGTAGTCAAGGGGTGCAGAGGTCAAACCAACTCCATTTACTAAAATGACAAAAAATAGCTGTAAGTGATAGAAAATTTTTAAACTCAAATTTGTAATCAGGACTCCTCAAATACCCCCATAGACCTAGCACATCAGTCGCAAATTTTTTCCTTCTGGTTTGTTGAGTAGTGAAATTAGCCTCTTCGGGTCAAATGTATATCACATTTCTTTTGAGAATTATTTTAGTATACTTTTTGCTAACGGAAAGTAAAATATAGTAATAAAACTAAGTGAGGCTATGAACTTCAAAATAAACTAATTAATATGATACCAAAATAAATATATTGTATTTCACTCACGATTTCGTTAAACAATGAAGTTGAATTCACTACATTTTTCAATATTACCAACACCTGAAGGTGTTTAACCGACTTTAATTCTCCCAAGTTACAAAAGTATAAAATGTTGGACAATACCATTGATAGTACCATTATTGTCTTTCTCCAAAATTATGCCACTTATCAGCTGTTACTGACACTTGTGCGTCCTTTTTGCATAATCAAACACGCAATACAGACACTTTTGAACAATCTTTATTTGGAATGTTCTTCTTGTTGTTAAACGACTTAGAAAGCATTCTACAAATTAAAGGTGCCTTCCAACTGCTGATCTGTGATATTTGATGAGAAAATGTTTGAACATATTCGTAGGCGTGAACATATCTACTGATATTGAACTGTTAGTAGAGCAAAAGTTTTTCTTTAGTTTCAGGTTTCACTTCAGTCGATCCATCTAGTTTCTGTGTCTTTTGAAATGAATCATTTATGCAATCAACTTTAAGCAGCGTGTGTTAATTGAGGCTTAAGTTACATGTGAAAAATTATACAGTTATTTGTATTTATATTTATCTGGTTATATGTACATACATATGTATATATGTATATAGTGTTGACACGGTTCCAAATGCAAAGCGTCACCAGTCACTTCGGCGAGTCCTTGTGACTTTTGTGTCGCAGTAATTCAAACAGCCAAATGCCACACGGAGCATGAAGGTCTCAGCTACTGCATTAGTAGGAGTAATAGTTGTTCTTGTACAAGGTTGCTACTCGACTGGTGCTACGCAAACGCACATGTCGTGCAGTGGAAAGTCGACAGGTGAAGAGCCGAAAAGCAGGCAAGCGAAGACAAAGCCAACAACAATGGCAACGGCTGCAATAACAGTGTCCCAAATTAGCTGCCTTTTGCGATCGGCAGATGTGCATAGGTATGTACATAAATTGGAATGTAAAAGCAATAGTTGCAAACACAACGACCACAAGCCCATTGGCACATTGTAACATTATACGCTTAAGCCAAATCAGCACTACAAACCAACGCACAACAACACGTCTGCCAGATGCCAATACAATAAAAGGCAAGCAACGGCAAAATTGCAAAATGAAAAAAAGAAAAGATACCACACACCACCCAGTCAGCGACACACGACAACAATAAACACAAAAACCTACAACAAAAAACAAACAACAAACAAGGCTTTGCTTGCCTCACAATGTCGCGTTTTGATGAGCCACTCTTTGCTTGTTGCTGCATGCCACACACTTCAGGTACACAAGTGGCGTTTAAGAGTGCATAAATAAGTGAATAAGTAGTGCAGAAGTATGTCGAGTAGCAGCGGCATGGGACATGGCAGTCACTGCTTGGGAGGCTGCAGTCAACGCTGTCACGGATGCACGTCTTCTTTTATGCTGCCAAATTTTTTATTACTCGTTTCAGTCTCATATTACCATATGTAACTGAGCCTTCGAGTCGACACGTTGACTGCACCGCACAGCACACTTTGCTGCAACCTCCAGCCGCTAACTGGAGTAGTGCAACCACCACTGTTGATGCAGATCTCAGCTTAACCTCTAAAACTCATTCTCAAATTTATTTCGAGCATGTCATGTGTAAAACTTTAAATGCTTTAACACACACGCCTATGCTCATAGAAATCTTTGAGAACTTAGGTTCAGAGATTTCGTATTCGAATCATTGGTGATTTTAAAAATGTCCTCTTTTTGTTCAGTAGTATCATTTCTCACAAAATATGAACCAGTTGACATGAGAGTAATAACTACACGAAAAACTGCAAAACCAAACTTCGAAAAAACTAACTCAGCCGATCAACAATACAATCAAGAGGACCCTCAAGTCTATCCCACATTGCATATTACAGTCAGCACGATTGAACTAGTGCGATTTACTCAAGCACCACAGCATTTCGGCTGCGTGAGAAACCATCTTACAATGACAATGCTTACCTCAAACTAAAGTCAACAGTCAGCAGGCATTCCCTCGCCGCATGAGGCAAGCAGTGATTGAAAGGGAAGCATAGTAAGCGACAAGCAGCCGTGCCACGGAAAAGTGATGCCATGCGATTTAATTAATTGGTAATGTCAGGCGTAAAATGCTGGAAATAAGCACCGTATTACACATTTGCCGCATAACGTAAACGTAATTATAAGCGTTTACACACACACATTACATACTCATAACAATTGATTGAGAGTGTCGCTGGAGACAAGGGTAACTGTGTAGGGAGATATTTAAAATGTCGGTTATTGTGTCAAAGAGAATTAACCGCCATTGTGGTTATGCTGCCAATGCACACTAACGCTTGTATTACTACAAACAAAACGTTTAATGAGACCAAACAAATGGCCTTAATGTAAAAAGATTATGCAGAACGACGTTGGACAGCGCTTTACTTCGCGAAAACGTAATAACAAGCAGCATAAAAATTATGCAGGGTTGTTGGCATAATATGGCGTTTATAGTTTTATATTATGACCTTGCCGTCAGCGCAACTATGTATATATCGAATGAATATGTGATTTTTAATTTTGAGTCGCTTTGTTTCATTTAAATTTGACTTAGAAGCTTGATGAAGTTATTTATATTATAATTAGGTTCTCCATTGCAAAACCAAATGTCCTAAAGCTAAAGTAGAAAGTCTTGGATGGCACTAGATTTAAGCAAACCTTCTATAAATATGTGATGTATATATGTACATATGTGCATATATTAAAGATTTATTGCATCTCAATAATAAGAAAATCTTTGATTTATATTGAATATATTAGAGATTTATCAATATAATAAAATGTTGCAATGAACATAGTGTTAGAGAGCTCGAACTTGTACTAAATTTTCTGATAAGTTTTAGCATGGCAGAAATATTTACAGAGGTTCCCTACCTAGTGTCAGAATATAAATATAAAAGTAACCATAATTAATTTTAACTCAAAGACATAACCAGCGATTTATTTAAACATTTAATGGCTGATATGATAAATTATTAAAAACGGCGTGAAAATGTTAGTACCATCGTCTAGGGAACAACATTCATAATTCCCGATTACTCTATTGAAAGTTAAAAATAACAGAATTTCATTAAATAGTAGAGATATCCGTTTGTATCATACGTACATACATACATATGTATGTATACGTAAAAGAACATCGGTACTTGATCAACCGATGTCAAGTTGAACGGCTTTGGTCATAGCTTCTAAAAATAATCAAATGATTTAACCACAGTTTTCTGTGTACTCATTCAGCTGAAAACTAATTAACACAATAGTTACACGAGCTGTTAACGGCAAAAATGTTTGTACACAAAACATTTGTAAATTAATATATATGTATGTGCATATTAGGGTGCTCATTAAATGACAATTGAATAAATTATTAGCATGCTCTTCTCGGCCGAAAGCGTGTCGCAATGGGGAGAAGTTTCGATTTTTCTAAAGCGCTAAGCCTTAAACATATCATACTACATAGGAACCAAAACTTATGTACATATATTCGATAGCTTCAATCATATTTCTCAAATCGTATGCTGTTTAGAAAATGTTATGTCCTAAATTTATAGAAAGAGTCACCCTTATGGATATCATTTTGTGATTTGTATAAGGTCTATTTTTAAAAGTGACTACATTTTTTGTAATTTAAAATAAAACGTCAGTAAATATTAATATTTATAACATGAAATATATGTATATATTGATATGTTTGATATATTATGTTGAAGTATATTATAACCACTTACCGAAAGCTTGATGACTGCTGTTGATGTTGAGTTACTGCCGACACTTCTAGGTTAAATCAGTTTTAATTCACTTTATTAAATGACTCGATCGTATTTGTATAATTTTCATAATTTGTTTTACTATTTAATTAATTTTTCTTGGAAATCTCGAATGTAAGCTTTTTATACATATGTATGTATTAGTAATAAGTAGTTAAATAAGCAACACTGACATCAATCACCTCTTGCTCTTTATTAAATTATTTAATCACACACAGACTGTTTATGTTTTAATGAATCTTTCTAATATATTTCTTGAAATTTATTTATAAAACACATTCACGATCAAATATGCATCGCTGCCGTTTTTCAGAATGTATGTATGTACATATAACACATATAATATGTTTTAACAGTAGTACAACACCTGTCGCACACTGAGTTTTAAGTATTTAGTTAGATATCTGGAAGCATTAGCCAGATTCTTTTTATACATGAACATGGTATACTATGTTTGCCAGAATGAAACGACGTAGACCTTATAAAATATATATAATATATAAATGATCACCGTTACGAGCTGAGTTGATTTAGTCAGGTCCGTTTGACTGTCTGCATATACGCGAACTAGTGCCTCAATTTTTAAATATCGAACCGAAATTTTGCACCCGTCCTTTTTTCACTAAGAAGCTGCACATTTTTCGGAACCACCGAGATCGGACCACTTAACATATAACTGCCACAAAACCTGAACGTTCGGAGCCAAATTCTTGTATGAAACAATTTTTGAGCTGATAAGATATCTACGCGAAATTTCGCATTATCTAAAACATTACTATAATATCTGAACAAAGTTTTTAAATCGTACGACTAAAGCATATAGCTGCCATACAAACTGAACGATCAAAATGAAGTTCTTGTATGGAAACTTTTTTATTTGTGAAGGGTATTCTAGCTTCGGTGCTACGTTTTTGCTTGTTATCATATTATAAGGTCCTATATTTATGACAAATACGAGTATGATATGAGTTCAGGTATGAAATAGGATTTGACGAAATATCTTCACTTATTATTAGTTAGCTCACTCGCGCTACGGTTCTGACGTCACTATGTCCGATGAATAATTGAGAATAGCTGCCTTAAATTCCAATTCCATAATTTTTTCGAAATGTCCTTAATATATGGTGCAAATCACTAGAATGGATGTAGTGAAAAGCTCTGAATTCGAAACGGATTTAGCTAGATGTATCAGATGAAATGGTATGCCTCCCGAACACCACTGCCTAGCTTTGATGAACTTAGACAGTTACAGCATTTAGCATTAGAAAGAATAATGAGAGTGTCTGTTGCTGTTAAAAGCATTGAAGCTCTTCATGTCAAGTCACCATAAACTAGGTCTCATTCAGATCAGAAAATATGCATAAATACGTCTGTAGACTGAAGCCATAAAGATGGAAAAATTTACATAGATATAAACTTCGGTTTTTATAGCACATACTTAGGTACATTGCATAAACAATAATGACAATTATATATTCGTAAATGTCAATTTTACGTGCATATTAAACTAAACTGAAATCAATTCGAATAAACAATAACAATTATGGATATTCATATACCGATTTTAAGAGTTCATAATAGAATCACAAAGAAATTTATTACTGCCAGCTGAAATGCGTCGCGAATTGAAAGTTTTATGGGCTTGGCCTACCATGTTGATTAATATACTACTGTGCTTGTGCACTTAAATACAATAAGACACGTGCGCATGCGCTTTGCAAGAGTAATATCTACGCGAACATTAAAATATTTCATTTATTGCTATTAATTATACATACATATGGTGTAAGAAAAACTTAATTTTAGCTGTCTCGCAGCAAATACAGCAATAAAAAACTTCAGGCAAATACTGGTCAAAAGGTGGTGGCAAATGATGCACGACTTTCATTCAGAATGGCGAAATTTTCGAAGGGGTGATGACGCGTTTGATATATTTGTTGTTTTTGAAGCCTTACAATCATTTGAGCTGATAATGAAATGATAATTTTCGAATCGATCAACAATACACATACGTAAATAGAGCACATGACATTGTAGTCTATACTCACTATCGCAATGACACCAACTGACTCAAGCAGTAATGACTTTGAAATCGTGGCATGCTTATGTACATACATATGTAACACCAAGCAACTTTAAGGCAACTAAAGCATGCATTGTGAAAGGCCAGAAGAACATGCGTCCAGTATATAAATAAAGAACACGTATACATATGTACATACTCGTATAAATGGATGTATAAGTTATTCGACAATTGGCGCGTGCATAAGTACTTCTTCTAAATGCATTAAAACGCATTTCCTTCTACACACATACATATGTACTTGTAAATTATTATAATGCCTAATTTTATCCTGTCCACCGGCGTGTTGACTCGCGGTTTATCAAAAAAGAGAAAGCAATGTTAAGACAAAACGTGAACAGCTAACGTAAATAGGGACACATATAACTCTTTGCCGGTTATTATCTTAAAAAAGTATACGCAGACGGTAGACTGTCAGTGATACAGCCAAGGCATTAGATGCACCGCTCACATCGTTTCCATGACAGTCGGGTCAACGTAACCGGAACGGACCCGGATTTTTATCCGGCCAAGAACTGTCAATTCGGCAGAATGTTGCCACTACAACCACACTCACCGCTCACATTCTTATCTTGCTTGCTTACTTTTTTATATATAAAATTGCATATTTTACGTTACAAATGCTATATTTGTATGTATCAGTCTCTTATTATTATTTTTATTTTTTTTTGTATGCCGCGCTGCTGCTTTCACACAGTCAGCGGAAATCGGTAGACGCAATCAAATCGCCATCCGCCAAACACAGCATCAAAATTGGAACAATTGAATGCACATCGAATTTGCCGGCAAAAGAAACAACACGAGACCAAACAATCAAATTAATAACTCGTTACTGTAGCATACACTTTTCGTTAAAGCAACAAAAAATAATAATTTAAATTTAATTATGATTGTTGTTATTGTTATTGCTCTTACGCTAAACCACCAGCCAGTCACTTTACACACGTTTTATTTACCACTTTATTGAAATATCGAAGCGTCAAACGCAACCGATAATATTCAACAACGAAACACGACTGAACATTGACTTGCTGCAGGCTGTAGCAGAAAGTGAACTACAGAGGCCGCCACAGTTGAAGTGAAGTTTAGAATACACATGCATCTATACAGCGGCACAAACAAAATGGGCAGACACCAATACCGAAACGAAGACGGAGGCCAGCTGTTCGCTCACAAGCACTTATACAGTTACATATTCGTATTATAGTAGCCAGAGTGAGCATGCATGAGGCTTCTCATGGATACAACATAACCCAGCAGAAAATTTGAGATTTGCTAAAGAGTTGCATCAATCACTATGAGTTTTTTTTTCCATTCACTGCAATACAATTAACAATTCTATGTATATTATAAAAAACAGTTATCCATGCATTAAATATATATATCCAACAATTTATTGCTTCGCTGTTAGCGTTTTACTGTGCTGTTATTATTCCAGTGTTTAACCAGAGATCTTAGAACAACATTCATTCATTTAAGTTCATTTAAGTTCTCTGGTTTAACCAGAGTTCATTTAAGTTCTCTGGTTTAACTACATTGTGCTTTGAAAAAACAAGATGGTTGTGACTTCGTCCTAAAAGTATGCTCGATATTTGGATATTACTTATTTTAATCCCATAAAAATTCGACGGGCTAATTGCATGTACGAGCAGCAAAGTGATTCAGAAAACAATAGTAACGCTTAAAAGTTTCGAATCTACTTCAAAATACGATGTATATGTTTAATTCTTTATTATATCTATGTATATTGCCGATTGGCGTTTAAATAAATAAATGTAGACCACATGCTATATACATATATGTATATTACCTATCCGTACAGTTCTAACGAAATTTTTATGGATCGACAACACAAACTATGTAACTTGTTTCTCATAAATTAGAAACTTAATTAAATGTTTTTAATGTTTAAAATATCTCACCTGGGTTGTACGATTTCGTACTCTCGCTACCTTGCTGAATACTCTCTCTCACTCACACACATCAAAGTCTGCGTAACACATGTGAGTATATGGTATACCGGCGAACGGTTTTGATTGTATTTTGTAGTTATTGTATTGCAAATGTAAACAGTTAGGGTTTATATCCTTCCGTTTTATTGTAAATAGGATTTCCACTTTAATTATTAGCAATTTATAAAATTTAATACATTTTTATTAAGTGTGAATAATTTGCAAATGGTAAATTGATTTAAGGAATATTATGCTTTTTTTCATTTCTTTAGTAGAATCCTCGATTTCAAAACTAGTATTTGCAGAAGAAGGCGTTATGAATCTTAACCACCAATCGCTGGATTGTGTAATCCAATCGAAAAATATACAAGCCCTTGACCCGTCTGGTCATTATTTGTTTTGTTTTAATGTATGATACGCCAACTATATTAGTAAACATTATATCGAAAATAACTTATTATTTGGAATATTTTGAGTAGGACTATACAGTTAAGCAATATACATATAAATTATACAAAATCTTGATGTATGTATGTGTGTGTGCTTTCCACCAAACGCGTTGCCAACTTCATACGACAGCTGAACTTCCGACCAGGGTTGCCGGAGGACCGATTGTGTGTATGTACAAAGTGAAACCGAATAAGTTGTTTAAAAACAAGATTAAAAAAAGACTCAATTTTTATCGATGGAAAAATTAGTTATCAACACTCTTTTTTTTAGCGTTTATGAAACACTTTCCGAATTAAATAATTACAACAAGCAAATTAAATGCTCTAAAGTAAGAGTTTTGAGTTGAATAAATAACCAAGTGTAATTGCCAGTAAGGGGCCGTCCATATATTACGTCTTTCTAAATTAGGGGGGGGGGGGGTTGGTCTGCGGATGACGGTAAAGTCAAAGTCGGTAAAGACGGTGTCTTTAAGAAATGACGATAGGATGATTATAGGGGGGGTCTAAAATCTGAAAAAATCGATGACGTAATTTATGGACGGCCCCTAAGTGAAAATCGAAGCCCAACTATTATAACCATTTCGATAGGAAGTTTAAAATTTATTTAAATTGTAATTAACAGTCGGGTCTACGTAACCGGAACGGACCCGGATTTTATCCGCCCAAGGACTGTCAACTCGGTAGAATTCCGCCGCTACAACAACAACAGTACTATTTTCACAATTTTTTTACCCTCTATAAATGTCTTAATTTGCCAGTTATCCATTTCATAACAAATAATTAACTATTCATCTACAATTTTATTTTTCAAGCAGTAATCGGGTGACTTGAAAAATCCAGCAATTTTTTTATAACTGCGATACTCAGAAAAGCTACGGTTCCTTTTTAGATTGTATTCAAATTGTATTTTACCAAATAAAAAAGTTTTAATAATTGGAAAGAAGTTTGAAATCCATCCAAAATCCTATTACATATGTATAAAGCAAGAATATCGAATTCCTATTGCGATGCAAAAAATTCTTTACTTACAGTTTTACCTAAAAATTACGTGATCTCGATTTTAAAACCCACAAGAGACGAGTTCTAATGTTAAGCTTTCATATACAAAAAGCGATCGTTTCATTTGACATAAAAAAAAAATTATCTTCAATAATGATAGTTATCAATATATCCACGGAATAGTATTTTATTATATGAGTTTATTAATTATAATTAAACTGAACGCCATTTATGTAATATATATGTGAGTTTTAAATTGGTATTTACCGTTATATTCCTGATGAAAAGTCGTATTGAAATCCTTTACAACTGGCAAATACTAAATAATCTCACACAAGGATAGCATAGCTGTAGTTTTATTAAAATCCAGAAAAATTAGAGATGTCCTTGAAATTTAATATAGTTGGTACTCGGGAAGAGTTGAAAGTTTGTGTCAATCAAAATAATCTAATAATCCTCCTTGGCAATCTCAACATTTTTAACTTGACCAAATGTTTACTCCAAACAATAAATTAAAAACGCGGTGCTGATCAAATTCAAATATGCTTGATTAACGAATGTTTAGTAAAGTCTCCCTGACAGGACAATTTTTTTTTTATTTGTGTGTCTGCCTTAAACTGTCCTATCCATTTTTTTTATGACCACTCTCCCCACTTAATATGCTTTTGTTCGTGGTGCCATTTATATTTATAAATCCTTTCCTATATATCTCCCACGTAATCCTTTTAAAATGTCCATTTATAATCCAAAAAATCCATTAAATCCTGATTTCATCCAAATCATTAATAATCCCATAACTCCATTCCATTCCATCCATTCCAATAAACGTGAATAGAGGGGAGAAAATTATAATATTTGATTAGTACAGATATTAATTTTACTTTTTTTATTAAATTTAATTCAGTTAGTTTATCGCTTATGGAAAATTACAATAATTTGCATCTTCTTCGATACCGGTAAAAGTTACTTACGTCCAAAGCAGATGCAATTAAAATTCAAAAAATGTTACTGAATTCAGTTAGGAAATTTAAAAAGTAATATTATAAATGTTTAAAATAGAATGTATTTTAACAAGTCATGCTTGCCTCAAAATTTGTAAACTCCATTATTAGAAAGCTTATGTATGCGGAAACATTAATTTTGCAGTGAGTATACTTATGACAATCCGTATGTTTATTCGATGAATGGTATCGTATTCCGCCATATTTATGTATGCAATTTATAAGTTCGAGCGGGAGCGAGATCTTGATCTGGAATATGAACGTCGAACAGGAGAATAAGTTGGCGACCCACGGCGACGACCACGTGGTGAAAAAGAGCGGGAACTTCATGTAAGTAAATAGTAAACATTATTTATTTGTTTATAGATACTTTTAAATAAAATATCTAATGTACATACCGGTCACCTCGTTGCCCCCGACCGCCACGATCGCCTTCACCGGAATCTTCACGTACTCGTATATATGAGACCTCTCCCTTTAAATAAATTGTAATTTGTATCATCTACCATATGAATGGACTAATTATATCAAGAAATATGAAACCAAAGAATATCAGAGCTTATTTAAAACAAAAAGTCTGAAATTGAAAGCCACAATAAATCGCTGCTAATTTAAATATTTAAACTATTGCAAACTTAACTACATTCATATTATCATTTAGCTACGACCGATGTATTACTTTTTTTGTATGTGAATGACTTACTTACCTCGTGAGATCTAAAGCGAGAGTCGTCCAATTTTTTTATAGCATATTTCATATCTTCATGACGCAAAAATTCAACAACACCAGTTCCATCCTTATACGCATCAGCAAAGCACACATCACCCGCTTCTCTCATATGATCTTTTAAGTCTTGCCATGAGCCAGAAGATGGTAAGCCAGTTACCATAACGCGATATTGCGAACGCTTGGTAGGCGGACCACGGCCACCACCGCCACCGCCACCACCACCACCACGACCACCATCATTGCGATTACGGTCATTACGATTGCCACGGAAACTACCTGGTCCGCCTCCTCGAGGAAACTCTACACGCAACCTGTAACCATCATAGTCATAACCATCACGGGCCTTTACTGCATCCTCCGCATCCCGAGCATCTTCAAACTCCACAAATGCAAATGGCGGACCACGCCTGTTTTTTAAGTCGACAAATGTTACTTTGCCAAATTTATGAAATAAATCCTGGATATCCTTTGTACGAATATCTGGAGGCAAGTTCCCAATATAAATCCGACTTTCAGTGCGAGACATTTTAGGTCCTTTTATGAAGTTTTTTCTCCTTAGTTTCTTACAGTAAAAATATTTACTTTATTTTCCCAGACACGAGATAATACTACACTTTATTCAAGTAGTTTCCAAAGAATAAGGTACAACTGAAAATATATACAACATGTACAAAGTTCAGTTTCATTTTAGAAAAGTACAGAACAAGGTGAGACAGATGATATCAAAACTTTAAAAATGTAAATATCATATATTATACCTCAATATACTCGTATACATATTTTAAGTATGGTTCACTATTCAATTATATAAAATCGTGCAGCTGGAAAACGTCCTAGTTCTTACGAAATTATTTTTAAAATCTCTTATACTAATTCAACTCCTAAACTTTGGTGTTGCATTACATTTGTTATCGACTTACATTTCAATTTTTTAACATAAGAGCAAAGCGCAAAGACAACAAAAAGAAAAATGGCGAATCGAAAACAACTATTATTGAATTGTAGTATGACAGAAATTAGCAATAAAATATTATATCTAAATGTTCCTTTTATTAATCACATCATATCACCACTTGAAAATTAATCAATAAAATTCTTATTTTCAATGTTCAATACAAAATGTTTGTATGTTAACTGCTGGTAGATGCTATCAGGAAGAAGGATATTGCAAGTTACTCTCACAAAGAGCGAAAAAACGAAGAGAAAATTTCAAAATGTTGTTTTCCAAAATCACTTTTCATGAACACTCGAAAATTAGTCAATAGAATTTATATTATCACAATTCAAAACAATGAAAATCAAAGCAAATGGTTCAAATATTGCTTGTAGAAACATCTGTTTTAGCAGCTGTTTATTCACATAATAGCAGGTATTTTCAGCTGGAAGAAGTCAGAAACTCGCAGTTCTCTCTGCTCCTCACACTTTCTACATGTGCTATATTCTGCTAGTTTTTGGATTAATAAACGCTTTTCTGGCAACAACTTGGCTAGCTTGGTGAATGTTAGCTGTTAGGAAACAAACTTAATGTATTATCTAAGTACTTTGTTTCGGATATTCCAAAGTCGGAAAATTATTCATACGTGTTTGCTTATACTGTTACATTAGGAATTCATTTCGCTTTGTTCCTCAATTTTTAAAAAGTATACATGTTCACCATTGTTCGCATTGATTGTTGTAATTGTGTGATTTTAGTGCTTCATACAGTTTTGTGATTGAATTTTGTTCTTGATAAAAGAGTTGTTTCTACTGAGTTAATATAAATATTATTATTTTATTTGTGTAAATTAAAATCTATTAAAATATGTCTCGCAGTGAAAGTCGCATTTATGTTGGGAATTTACCTCCAGACATCCGAACAAAGGATATTCAAGATCTATTTCACAAATTCGGTAAAGTATCATTCGTAGATTTGAAAAATAGGCGTGGTCCGCCATTTGCATTTGTTGAATTCGATGATGCGCGAGATGCTGAAGACGCAGTAAAAGCTCGCGATGGCTACGATTATGATGGATACAGATTACGAGTGGAATTTCCCCGTGGTGGTGGACCAGGTAGTTTTCGGGGAAATCGAAATGACCGAAACCGAAATGATGGAGGTCGTGGTGGAGGCGGTGGCGGTGGCGGACGTGGTCCACCTACCAAGCGTTCGCAATATCGAGTCATGGTAACTGGCTTACCATCTTCTGGTTCATGGCAAGATTTAAAAGATCATATGAGAGAAGCGGGTGATGTTTGCTTTGCTGATGCTTACAAAGATGGAACTGGTGTTGTGGAATTTTTGCGTCATGAAGACATGAGATATGCTATCAAAAAATTAGATGATTCACGCTTTAGGTCGCATGAGGTTAGTATGCGCCGTATTTCAAATTATTTTTAAAATAATCAAGTATTAAGAATGTATTACTAAAGATATTAATGATTCATTCGAATAACTCAAAATTCTTCCATAGGGCGAGGTTTCATATATACGTGTTCGAGAGGATAATAATACTGAAGGCGATCGTGGTGGACGAGATAATCGCGATAGGTATGCAGAACGAATAAAAATATAATTTTGTTATTGTTATGTTTGTAAATTATTTGCTTTCATAGATCCCGGTCATATTCTCCACGTCCACGCCGTCGAGGTACTCCTACTTATTCTCCTCTACGCCGCTCATATTCCAGGTCAAGATCTCGTTCACGTTCAAATTTTTAATTTAATATCATTACAAGTTTTTAAATATCATTCAAACCAAACACAGCCAAATATAATAATTTGTAGAATAACAGCTGAAAATTGATGATTTATGTATTGATGTTTGTATACAACTATCCTTTAAATCCTCAAGTATATTTTGTGATTTTTGTTGAAATTTATCACAATAACGTACTCGATCCAAAGTTCTAATTATTTCACATTTTATAAAGCCTCTATTATAAATTCAAAATCTTACATATTACACTCAATACCATTTTCAGAACAAATTGAAATAACTAATATTAATAAACTTTCCTATAAAAGTACCAAGAAATATTGAGATATTGTAGATAACACATAAAACGAAAAATTCTAATAATTATACCTTTATGATTTTTTTTAGAATTATTTAACTAATAAAATACAGCATTCGAATTATGTTATAATATTAATATATTTTTCTTCTTTCCGCTCTATTCACGAAAAATGTTATGGATGGAATGGAAATATGGATTATTGGGAGTAACTATAATGAAAATATGGATAACAGGATTGTGAGGATTTGGATTTTTATATAAGGATGTGAAAATATTTGCTGCTGAACATCTACCTTAAGTGATATTTTCGCGCGGAATTTCATTTCTTCTTTTAATCCAACGTACTGGATTGCTGCTATATTTAATAAATTTCTTCTGTAATATGCTGTAAGAGAAGTCCCTTCTGAATGTAGCAGCTTCCTGCGTTACATATTTTGTCTCTTCCACTATTTTCGCTTCGCTTATATTTCATATAATTCAATGGAGAAGGCACATAAAATTGATAATACTTATTGTATAGTACAATTTATAGGACTGCGAGGGAGGATTATTAATTCAACCTTAAAAATTATACTTAGCTTTCAACTCAACAATGTAAAGTCTGCCACAATGCCTTTAAACCCTTGAATGAAAATTTGGACTAAACTCAAGGAAATTTTATATACGCTTATAAATATTGTGAATGGAATTCATTAGTATTATCTCCCGTATTGAGTTGAATTAACAATACCTTGGAATTGGTATGGACCTTTTTGTTTCAACAGTTCAATACATTGGAAAACATTAGGAAACACATCTTGCTATAAAGGATTGAAGTATAACTTGAAATGTCCCTATTTAGCCTACACTTAACCACCACGTCATTTGGATTTCACCATCATCTGCGGGGTTAAATGGATTTTAGAAGAAAAGGAAGGGTCAAGGTATTTTGTTTTTGTGTCATCATGCACACCCTAGTTTTAAAAGGCTTCGAACATAAAATTTCTTAGGACTTCGGATTTGTCTGACTGGTAAATATATTGCCCAACTGCTTAACCAAATATTTTGTTTTTGTTCTTACCCATTATATTAATGCTGATTTTAATAAGCAAAAAACTTAATAATCTCTACACCCCACACATTAATCTGCAGCGTTTTGCATACACGCTAACTCTATTGTGTTTCCTATTACATTCTTAAGTTTTATGAATTCACACCTTAACGTGTTGGGTATTACCCTATGCGTCTCCTACATAAATTTTTTACATCCTTTGAATTAACAGATTTTATTTCCTTTGAGGGCAGCTTGATGCAAACCTTTAATGCAAATTTATTTTTAATAACAAGAAGTACAAAACTTTTTAATTATGTACCATACAAAGTAATTTTTCTTTTATAGAATTACCAAATATAGTTAAAATATATTTTTAAATAATTTCATAAATAAAAAAAAACACTTATTCACAACAACAAATAGCGCTTTTTACTGTTTCGTAAACGATACTTGGTACTAAATAGCCATAAACGTATGTGTAGATCAGCATGACAGCAAAAAAATTAATTCTTCGGCAAAAGGAAAGATGCTCGCCTATTGAAGGAAAGTATGAGAAATATATTTTTATTTTCAGTGAGTTCACCTTTATTTTTTGCTTGCTTATCCATCTGCCAAAAACCAGACTTCGTGGTTAACAAGAGACAAGATCTGTATATGAAATCCTACTTTATCGTACCAATATAAATAGGCCAGCCGCAACATATTCATTATTGTACACGACAGTTGCAGCTAATCAATTATGCATTTTAGTAACTATTAATAATGAAAAAATGAATGCAACCATAAATAAGTATTACACATGTGTCAAATAAATTGCACAATCCAACTGCCGATTTGACGTATTCAATTTGATTGGTAAATAGATTTATTCGCATTAATAATTTTATGAAAAGAATCAACCCACACAGTCTGAACTGATACTCCACCGTCGCGACCCAATATAATTTATAACTAAGCACATTGTGAGGGACATGGCGTTCCATAATCAGGCATTCAGGTAATTCATTTCACCTTCATCAAGAAATTGTACCTAAGTAATGATTGCTTCTAACAAAAGACACAACACACCATAAATAATAATCACTTAAGTACTTATATATTGCAAAATATTTTTTATTGTGACAGTTCAACCAACCAGTTACTACATACTTAGTTTCGGGTTTGTTTTACATGTTAAATAAAACCAAAAAGAAATAAAGTACAGAATAATATGTATACATTTACGCCATTTGCTGATCGTGATCGTATTATCCCAAGTATAATCGTATACATTACAAGTGTTTTGAACGCAATCTTATGGTTACTTTTTTCAAAATATCAAATAATTTCTTAACATTTTCATATTTTTTATATTAATTTATTTTGATTATTTTTCAAAGAAATTATTTACATAAGCGTGTATGTATAAATTACTGGATGTTGCCTTGCCATTTCTATAAAAATCTTTATTTTCGCAATACGTGTAATGTATAAACATGTACAAAATGGTTGTATTACGAAAATATGATATATATATATAAAAAAATCATAACTTCTTTCTTACAAATATCTACAATTTTATATCTACAACTTAATTAGTATTTTTTTTTCTTACTACGTACTAAATTTAATTGTGTAAATATGCCAATTTTAATCGTATATGATTCTAAACTATTTCGACTTCGTGCTAGCGTAGTTATTATTATACAAATAGTTGATTAGATTTGGTTCGATCTCCAATTTTTGCTTTAGTATCGAACTCATCACAAACTCTGTCGAAACAATTGGACACTTTGGAATGCCCTGGCGAGTCAAGTCCACACATAAATGCATATCATTGGGGCACGTTACAATTATATATGACTCTGGCGATTGTGTATGCGTATCAGCGATTGCCTGTGATGTGCGTCGTTTTGCTTCAACTTTGCCACCGGACGCCTCAATCATGCGAACGATTTCAGTGCGCGACGGAAAAACATCGGGTGTTACAAAGAAATGCTTCCCAGCAAAGAGCGTATTTCGCACACTTGATTGCAACACGGTATCTAGATGGAATTTTAGATTCTCATCCACAGGTATGTATTGTATCTTATACGGTTCTGGCGAAAGAAAGCGACCCGCTTTGGCACTATCCACCAACCAAGTCGACTTCAATACATAATTCACATGACAAACGGCTTGAATTAGTTTACAAGTGCGACTTTCGCGTGTCATAACCAAGAAGGTGGCGTCTTCTGGATTTTCCACAACAATTCCACCAAGAGAACTGCAATATTTAAATAAGTTTAATAAGCATGATTGTTTATAATTTTGAAAAATTATTGAAAATCAATTACTTCAATACCAAATAATATTTGATGGTAATGACCTTAATCAATAATTTTTGATATTATTAGTGTGCTGATTAACGGTTTGATATATTTCTACTTACAGCACAGCTTTTTTCAGCGATTCTGGGTCGGCAACCTGCGAAAATATCACCTTCGGTGGCTTGTCATTTTGTGGGTATTCAATACAAACTATGTTTTCAGGTATTTCTTCCTGATATGGCGAAATTTTTTGACGTTTTGCCTTTTGCTCCGAAAATGGATCGGCCAATGAACGTTTGACACGCTCATGTGCTTCCTGTGTCAGATTAATGGGCGCCTTCCAAGCAGCTAATAATTAAAAAAAAAAAGAAATAAGAATGAAATTAAAATAGTAGAAATTTGGCAATAACAACTCTCTTATATACATTATTACAACTTTATGTCACTCAGTATGGCTTTACTCACACATCAATTGTGGCACTAGCGGATAGTCGATTCTGAAGGGCGCCATTAGCGAATATTGCTGATATTTTTGATTTTCATACTGAGACATTCCGCTCAGATTTCCAATGCAAATATCTGCCAGCCAAATGGCATTTACAATCGGTATATTCCATTCCTTAGCAGCGATGTATTTGTCACCTTCGGGCTTCTTACAAATTAACACTGTGTTATGTTTCGACAAATATGATGTGTATATGGCACCACACTCTTCTACCATTTGTTTAATGCGAAAACTCTCTTCACCTTCGAAGCCATACGTCGATATAATATGCCTTTCCAGCGGCTTTTGATAACCGAATTGGCTGGGGAAAGGTAGATGCAGTGCCTGCCATGGCGGCAGCAACTGTTTCTTAAAACAGATATCACTTAGCCAGTAAGCGGTAATGCAACGTTTGGAGTCGCGCAAAGCCTGCATAACAACGCCATGACGTTGCGTGCGACAGAGTACATGTGTGACGCGTTGACAATAGACGCGTTCAATGTCACCACCAAATTGGCGTATGGTCTCCATCCAGATGGGTAGTTCATCGGCGTCGGTCTCGTCATATTCCACTATATAAAAGGTACAGCCAACGAGAAAGAGGTCTGGCGGCAACTTTAGATTTGGATTATGTCCGTAAAATTGCGGTCGAGCTGGCGGCGGCATATTAGGGCGGCCCTGTATAAAACCAGCTGGTGTCATCACGCCTTGCGGCGTCTGCACTGGCTGTGTTTGGGAAATTTGAGCTACCGCAATTTGCTGCTGCACCCCGCCCGCAATGCCCAAATGTTGTGGATGTTGCTGAGAACCCGCTACAACAATTTGTTGTTGACCGGCACTCGCAGTCCCAACATGTCCACCTGACGAAAGCTGAGACTGCAAAACAACTCCGGAACGTCGCAATTGCAATTGTTGTTGCTGAAGCATCATAAGCTCTTGCGGTGTGCGCGGTGGAGCTGCACCAACCACACTCTGCAATAGTTGTGTACCTGGCGGTACGCCTGGCTGTTGCAAAGCTGCATTATGTTGTTGCGTCATTAGTCGCAAACGCCCTGCAGCCGTGTCCTGCTGTTCCAGCACAACCCCACCTGGTCCAATTTGTTGTTGTGGTGATTGCTGAGGTTGCTGCTGTTGTAGCATGACACCGGTTTGCGACGCGTTGCCGGCGACTACCACTTGATGTTGTATTATTTGCTGCGGATGTTGTTGTAACGGTTGATCAGTAACGGGAGCACCACTCGCCGACACAATCATTGTCTGTTGCTGCTGCTGCATTTGTATAGCTCCACCATTGCTGTTGCTCAAACGACTGTTCAACATGTTCGCTAATGCCGTTTTTGTTTTCATATTCATTTGCTGTTGTTGCGTCTGTTGCAAAACCTGCTGCTGCTGTTGCTGTGGATTTCCACCTATTTGCTGCTGCGTTTCGGCTGAGCCCATAACAATCGGCCTCGTTGCAAGCGTACTTATTATATTTCCGCCAGGCGTTGTTGGTGTACTAGGTGCAGTCGGCTGTTGATCGTTGCCCATTGTAGACTGACCACCGGTAACTACTTGGACTTGGACACCGGTATGTTGTTGTTGTTGTTGCGGTTGCTTTTGTGGTGTCAATTGTTGTTGTTGCTGTTGCAATTGTACTTGCTGTACTCGTAGCTGACGCTGTAGCAGCATTTGCTGATTGGGGTCGGTGGGATTGAATTGAGGCGCATTTGCCGTTTGAACAGGCTGCTGTGTTTGTGGACTACCAGCAACAATTTGTTGTTGTTGTTGCTGCGAAATCGGACTTAAGCCAGGTGCTGCTCCGGCACGTACAACAACTTGCCGCGCACCTTGTTGTTGCAACCATTGCATTTGTTGCTGCTGCGTGAGACCAGCAGGCATTTGACTCTGCACAATAATATGTGTACCGGGTGTGGGTGCGCCTGCGGGACGTTGCAATGCGTTACCCATTGCAGTTGACACAACATTTGGTGCACCTGGACGCGGTTGATATGGCACTTGCTGACGAATCATCAGGAGCTTTTGTTTTTGTTGTTGTAACTTGGCGATATATTCCATTTTCTTAACTGGGTCCAGGGTCATAAGATGTGCATGAGTCTTGTCATCAACTTGTATGACTTGGCGCTGGGGTTGTCCCTGCAATGCGGCAGTGCCAGGTGATATGCCCGGCTGTTGCCATTGTCCGGGACGTACAGCACGTATGAATTGTTGAGGGGCTTGTAAGTTCCCCAATGAAGAGTTCGTTGCGATCACTTGTGTACCGCTAACCACTACTGGAGACTGTGTTGGTTGTTGTGGCATTCCAGCGGGGCTCGATTGTTGTTGTTGTTGCTGCTGCTGCTGTGGCGACCAATGTGGTTGTTGTTGCTGAGGTGAACTTTGCTGAATAATTAATTGCTGATGTTGCTGTTGGGTTTGTTGTTGTTGTTGTGGCGATTGACCAGCAGCAATTAATTGTTGTTGTGACAACTGTTGTTGCTGAATAACTACAGTCTGTTGTATGGGTGGCTGTTGTAGTATAATTTGTTGTTGCTGCTGTTGCTGTTGTGACGCTGCCCCCTCCACTGAATGCTGTTGTTGTAATGTTGGCTTCTGCTGCTGCAATATTATTTGATTCTGCATATTACTGTTACCAGGTATTGTCATCATTTGTTGCTGTGGCGATTGTTGCGGATGTTGTTGTTGTTGTGCTTGCGATGCTTGCGTCGGCACAGTTTGCTGCTGTATTATAATCTGTTGTTGAGATGATGGCTGTTGCAATTGTTGTTGACCCACAATTATTGCATTTTGTTGTGGTTTACGTTGCTGTAATTGTATCTGTTGTTGCTGTTGTTGTATGTACTGTAGACGTTGAGGATTATTGATAACTTGCTGATTAATTACAATTTGTTGTGGCTGCTGAGGCATATTGCCCTGTTGATGTTGCTGTTGTAGTGGCATACGCTGCTGTTGCGGATTAAGTATGACTTGAGTTTGTGTTATCATTTGCGGGGATTGCTGGGTATGTTGAAGTTGTTGCTGTTGTTGTTGTAACATACTATTAGACCCATCCGTCAATTCAACGGATTGTTGACGATGCGTATAAATGGGCGGAGGTTGTTGCGGAGTTTTAAGGACTTGCGTTGGACTTTGGGGAATTTGCTGCAATTGCTGCTGCTGATTCTGTGGGGATTGCTGCATTTGGATTGTTTGTTGCTGTTGCTGTGGCGATTGCTGCATAGGATGCTGTATTATTTGTTGCACAATTTGCGGGTGTGTTTGTGGTTGTTGTTGTTGCTGCTGAGATGTCAAATTTGTCTGATTAACTATAACGACGTTCTGATTCTGTTGATTTTGTTGTAATATCTGTTGTTGTTGTTGCACACTGAGCTGTTGAAACTGCTGTTGACTGATTATAATTTTCGATTTGTTTGGAATTGTTGTTATTTGCGTAGGGGTACCACCAATATTAATTTGTTGCTGTTGCTGTTGTTGTTGCTGATGTTGCGGAGATTGTGGTGGAATTTGAATTTGTTGGCTTATTACTTGATGCTGTTGGTGTTGTTGCTGTGGTGTGTTAGATTGCTGTATGTTCGGACTCATTATTTGTTGTTGATAATTTGTGGAAATACCAGTCACCTGCTGCTGTTGAATAATTTGCTGTTGCTGTTGTTGTTGTTGCTGCGGCTGTGACTGTGGTTGTGGTTGCAACGTTTGCTGTATGATGCAGACTTGACCCCCTGACATGGTCATTTGTTGTGGTTGACTAAACTGTATAGACCCCGGCTGTTGTTGTTGTGCTTGCTGCAATTGCTGCGGCTGTGGCTGCGGTGACATTCCGCCGATTATCATGCCAGAAGGCTTCTGTTGTTGTTGCTGTTGTTGCTGAACAATTAACTGTTGTTGTTGTTGTTGCTGTATATTTATCAGCTGTTGTTGTTTGTGTTGTGTTTGTTGTTGTTGATGTTGTATATTCATCATATGACTTTGTATTAGCTGTTGACCCTGCACAGTGGATGTGTTGATGACATGCCGCTGAGCAATAATTTGCTGTTGCTGATTGCTCGGATTGACGACAATCTGTTGCTGAACCTGTGATTGCTGTAAAGGTGATTGTCTGGCTGATTGGGGCTGTTGCTGCTGAATTTGCATACTTTGTTGTTGTTGTTGTTGCAATGCATGTTGCTGTTGTAATGCCTGTTGTTGCTGTAGTGCTTGCTGTTGTTTCAAATGCTGTTGTCTCATTATTAATGATTCGTGATTTGGACTTGGTGCTGATCGACTGAGAACTTGCGCCACCTGTACGGGATCTGTTGGATCGATTGGTTTCATTTGTTGTAACATCTGTTGCTTTGTTTGTTGCGTCGTTGTTGTCGATTGCTGTGTTTGCGGCGACTGCGGAGCAGAAATATGTTGTGGACTTTGTTGTTGCTGTGCTTGAGAAATACGCTGCGGTTGTTGAAAAGGTTGCAGAGTTTGTTGTTGCTGCGGTGACATCATTGACTGATGTTGGGGTGAACCCATCGCACCACCCAAACATTGCGGCTGACGCTGCTGTCGATTTTGCATTTGCTGACGCATTTGCTGATGTTGTTGTTGTTGTTGCTGTGGTTGAGGCGAGTGCGGCGGTGGCGTCATTTGAAGAGCAGGTGATTGCCGTGGCGATTGTGGCGGCATCATACTACCACCACTAGGACCGTGATTTTGTTGTTGTTGCAAGGAAGGTGATTGCGATTGTGGATTTTGATTTAAGCGGGGCGACTGTTGCATTTGTTGCTGTTGTTGTTGCTGCTGCTGCTGCTGATGTTGCTGTATTTGTTGTTGAAATTTCTGTTGTTGTTGTATTAATTGTTGTTGTTGATGTTGTATTTGGCGCTGTAAAGCCTGCTGCTGTGGTGTCAAACTCTGCCCATTTTGAATATGTTGCTGAAGCTGCTGCTGTTGTTGCTGAAGAATATTTTGCTGGTGTAATATGTGTTGATGTAACATTTGCGGCGACATTTGCACTGTTTGTTGTTGATGAGGCTGTTGAGATTGTGGCGACATAGGTATAGTGACATGCTGGGGGGACTGATTGGCTGGCTGAGGAGTAGTACAAGGTGTTCTAGATGCCGGAGTTTGCCTACCACTGGGAGGTTGGGGTGTCCGCGGTTGTGATATGTTAACACCAATAGCTGTTGGTGTTGGAGTCGAAGTACGTGGGATGGGCAACGGCGGTGGTCCATTTGAAGTGGGTGTCGATGGGGCGGTACGCGGTTGAGGGGGAAGATTAGGATGACTAGGTGGCTGTGGCTGGGGAGTTCGTGGTGCTTGGGGCAGTTGTTGATGTTGTATTATTTGAATATGATGTTGGGGACTCTTGAGAGTTCTCTGTTGTTGCAAAACATTTCCTGATCCTATTTTAGCTTGACTCTGCTGTTGCATTTGAATTTGCTGCTGGGCCACAACATTAGGTACTATTTTTTGTTGAACTATTATTTGTTGAGGTTGTAAAGAGGGCTGTTGTGCACCACCTAAGATTATTTGTTGTTGGTGTTGTTGTTGCTGTTGAATATTACGCGGACGTACAAACACAATTTGTTGTTGAGGATTTAATTGACTTTGTAATTGAGTATGTTGAGGTTGAGACTGCACTTCAGGTTGTATTTGGGGAACAACAGAAACACTATTTAATAAAACTTCTGGCAATTGATTGGTCTCATATGTCGCGTTGTCCTGTAATTGGGTTGTTGGGGGCTTATTTAAATTTTCTACTGTATTTGTACTGGTTGAAGATGCGGTCGCTGGAATGGGTGGTAATGGAGGTAAAGAAGCTTGCAGTTGCGATTTAATATTAGCAATGCTTTCCGCAGCATCGGCATCATCTACACTCCCACCGATTGTATTATCAATGCTACTTACAATACCACCCATATCATCATCATCAAAACCTAATATTGTCGATAGTGTTTGCTCCACGGAGTCAACCATGTTACAATCAGATGTGTTCGTAGTTGTAGTTGACGCAGTAGGAACGGAGATTGGCATTTGTGGTATTGGTTTTGTGGCAGAAGCGTTATTGTATGATGTAGAAATGTTTGTTAATTTAGGTACACCTTTAGGCTGGTCGACAATCTTGAGCAATCGAGGGTGGTAACCATCACAACTCAAAATTTTACCCTGCTTTAAACAATCAAATATCCAGTCAGGGCTAACAATATTTACAGATCTTTTTGTTGCACGATTATAATTATTTCCTCCTATACTACCGCATATTAAGTGTGAATAACTCGCATCGGCTGCGGTAGTAACTTGTGCCCCATGAAATGTAAGAATGGCGTACAAACATTTAAAGTCTTCACTTGACAAATTTGTTATTGCGAATTTAAGTGATTTGAAAAGCCGTTGTGTGCTTGGATCAAATGCTTTTGTAGAAGCCAAACGCCCCAATTTGGCACTGTGTACTATCCATTGATCTGTAACTGGTATAACATTATAGAGATCCAAATTCATTGCCAATTCTTCTTCGGTGTAGTTAGGCGCACACACCAGATGTGTAACCAGATCCGATAAAAAACGTTTCGATTGTGCCCCACCATTTTTAAGCAAGTTTTCAATCTGCAATATTTATTAATGAGTTTAATTATATTTTAACTATTGTCATATCGCTTAAAAATAATAAAGTATTAGAAACACCCTGTGGTAACTTGGCGCTCCAAATGAAAAAATATAACTAACTCGCTATCCGACAGATAACATGACAAAGTGGGAATATAGCACCTTATGCATTTACCTACCTCTTCATCTAAATTTCCATCAACGAAATATCGTATATTCGCAAATAAATTTCCACTTATTTTCAAATTTTCCATATTTTCAAACACATTTCACGCAAGTCGTCTTTGCTTTTCTTTTGTTTTCCTTTTCGCACGTCTTCGTGCAGCGCTGTCCAATTTCGATCGCGACCTGGTCATTCACAATTCCACTAAGTTGTAATTCATAGCAGTAAGAACTAATTTTTACTTTGTGCACTGAAAGATCAAGTTATTATTTATATCAATTTCTCAGTTGGAATCAAATCAAATGGTGTAATATTTTAATGTCAGTTTTGTTCCATAAAAACACAGCAATATGAAAAGAAAGAACGCCACTTGACCGATTGAAGAGAAAAACTACAAGATTTCACGTGAAGTTAGCTTCAGTTAAATGAGCCAATACAGTTACCAGATCTTATTCCATATGCATCCCAATTAGAAATTTAACATTAAATTTAGGAATATATGTTCTAAGCTTTTACATGCATTTTTGTACAACATTGAATGCTTTCTTTTGAACTTTTCCAGAGAAAGTTTTTCTCCGCCTGTGTTTTTGTTAAAAAAAACCTCAGGCAAACTAAATACAGACATTTATTTGTGTCTGGCACCATTTTTATTGATTTTCGAAATTCATTATTTTAAAAATGTCACATAAATTGAAAGTACGGCAACAATAAATGTACAACAAAAGTTTCCAAAAATTACAGCGTCTTCAATTTTAAGCTAAATATTTGTGTTTGTTTCCAAATAGATTTTTTCGAAACTTGACTAAATTAATTTCTTACATGAAATTGATGAATGAGTGTATTCCAATATGCAAATTAAGCACATTCAGTAGATGTTTCCTTTAAATGTTGTCCGATGCGGTAACAGTGTCAAATAATACAAACTATGCCAGGAATGACTTAAGTTGATACAGGAATCAGTTTCTGTCTGGTTCGAAATACACATATAATTATACTTTAAGGAACAGTAGATATCAAAATTGCTCAATATGTCAACTTACCGTGGTGTAAACTTTCACGACTTGTGTAGGGTCTGTACGTCCCATACAGAACAAAATATCAGTATATTTTCGGCTGATGGAAAGAGTAAAAATCTTTGCGCTAAAGTAGCCGATTGCCTGTCATTGACGGTAAGTTTGTTCTAATTATTTGAGAACTGAAGAATACAATGAGTTTAAATTAATTATAGGTTGATGAAAAAGATCGTCTCCCAAAGGTGATATGTGTAACATGTTTGGAACAGGTAGAGGAGATTTATAAATTTCGAAATATTTGCAAAAATTCACAAAATGTGTTGAGCGACTGTTTGAAACAAGCTACGCAACATAGTAGCGAGAAAGTCTACATAAAAGATGCTAAAGGAGCGAATACTGGCAAGAGTTTTAGTGTTATGTGCAATAGCGCATCAAATATTCGACTGAATGGTTGTACACAATCCTCAATAGACGTAAACAACCCCACACAATATACGGCAATAACACCCCAGCAAAATTTTTCTAACTTGGGCGCAAATTCGACCAACAATGACGTCCTTAACTCGATTATGCAGTCAATTGGAATACAAGTAATACTTTTCAATAATTATACAACTATACATACATATATACAATAAAAAATTACATATATTTTTAGCAATCAACGATCGCTAATCAGGCAGAAAAGCCACTCATACAGGAATATACGATAACAGTGGATAGTAAGGAAGCATTGAAGACTGAACCTATACAGTATAAATCGGATACAGCCAGTGTGGCAACCAGTTTGCAAAACCCTCAGCCGGTTCAACAGCAAAGACAGAATCTGGCTATGGATTGTGATCACAAGTATATAGAAAGATTAAAAATTTTAACTAAAACACTTCTTTAAAATGTTAATATTTTCAGAGCAATAACTGAGTTTCTTAAAATGAAACCAAACATAAAATTAACTCCTTTAGGAAAAAACAATAATAGGAAAATAGAAGAGCAACCACAACAACCACAGTTGCAACCCCAGTCATCTCAAATCATCCAGCAACAAGATCACCCAAATAACAGCAATAACCACCAGCACATCCAAATTCAACAGCATCCACCCTTATCGCAATCCACAACAGCTGCTGCCAGTCTGCAATTACAACAACTTCAACAGCAATTGCAACAATTTCAATTGCAACAACAGTTGCAGCAACAGTTACAACAAATCACATCTCAACTACAACCACAGTCTACAATAACACTTGGTGCTCCATCTACCCCTGTGGTGGAAACAAGCCCAAGCAAAAGCAAAAAGCCTAAACTGAATTTCGTATTGACTTCACCTACGTCGCAGACACTAACGGCTTCCTTACCTCAACTATCTATGAACGCTGGAACACAACCACAAATTCAATTGCAATTTCAAGCACCTCATACACAATCTCCGGCTACTACGGCGACACTGCTGTCAAACTTGGCACCATTTTTGCAACAGCAATCAGCACAAACGCATAATTCGTCAAACATACTGCAACCGTCAGCGTCATCAACAACACCAACAACCCTAGTGACATCGCCAAATAAGTGTTATCTTCCTATTACTATCAAGGATGAAAATTCGGATCAGCAAATTGTGGCCCATATAGATGCAAAGAACTTTATGCTACCTACAACATATCAATTACAAATGAAAGTACAGCCACAGATCGCTACAGTGGATGGACAGCCAATTATGCAATTGACACCCACATCCATACCGGCAACCCTGCAGTTGGCGGCGTCAGCTTTAACGAATCAATCTTTTCAAGCGATAACAGGTAGTATGCTGCAAACAATTCCGACAACTATACAGTCATCGCCACCACACCAACACCAACATCAGCAACAGCCACAGGTGCAGCAACTTTCGATGAAGCATCTAGCGGCCCAGGTAACTTCCCAACAAATAATTCGGCCGGCAACACAGTTCACCAACGACGTCGCTACTTCTACAAATGAACAAATAGAAGACTTTGTGCCGAATAAAATAGATAATAATAAACAGTTTCCAAAGCAGATTGAAAAGGTAATAAAACAACAGAAATATAGGCTTTCACAGCAAGTTGGCACTGGCACCATTGAAATAACACCAACAACAAACTTCAGCCAAGAAATAGTGCAACAAGTGCCAAAGCAAAACCAACAGCAACAACAACAAAATCAGCAAAAACCATGTCCGCAGCAGCAGCAAACACAAGAGCCGCAAAACGAGGAGCAACAGATGCAGACACAGAAGCAACTACAGGATGTGGTAACATTAATAAAGACACAGACACATAACGGCGTAACGGTGCAGCGCTTAACAAACAAATCAACAATGAAGTCACAACAACAAAAAGCGCCACCGAGCGCGGCAATGCAAACGAAAATCCCTATGTTGCAAAAAAAGGATGTGACAATTAGCCGAATTAGCAGTACCGCACAAACTCAACAGCAACAACAAGAGCAGCAACAAGCATTATTGAAGCTTTTGCCTCCAACCACAGTGGATGTAAAAACCAAAAACGCCAGCGGCACCGGCACACAAATACAACAACAACAACCTCAAATGCAATTACAATCCAAACAGCAAGATACTCAATCACAACAAAATCAAACACCAAATGCACTGTCCGCGCAAAAAATAATGCGACAAACAGAAAAGGTTTTATCAATACAATCTCAGTCGCACTTGCACACACAGCAACAACAACTTTTTAATACAGCTAACAATAGAGCAACAACAGCAAGACTTCAACAGCAGGAGCAGCAGTTTTCAGCGAATTCCACCGAAAAAGACGATACGAAAGTGAAAACTGAAAGTGTGGCTGCGTACGGTATTGGCCCAAATGGTCTGGAGTGTAGCCAATGTGGGCGCGTCTTCAAGAAGAAAGAGCATCTAACTCAACACGTTAAACTGCACGCCGGCTTACGGCCTTTCAAGTGCAAGGAGGAGCAATGCGGAAAGGCATTCAGTCGAAAGGAGCACCTAATGCGTCATGAAATCTCACATTCAGGTCGAAAACTATTCAGTTGCGACGTGTGCCATAAACCATTCTCACGTAAAGATAATCTCAATAAGCATAGAAGGTGGGTAAAATTAGATACGTTAAAGTTAGTCAGAAACAATAAATATATAACATATTTCATTCAGAATTCACACTACTGGCGCAAATATCTATAACTGTGAAATATGCAACAAGCAGTTCGCTGTGAGAGCATATTACGAAGAGCATAAGCAGATGCATGAAAATCCCGCTGGCATCGAGAGTTCAAATCAAAACGTAATTTTTTTTTTTTTTGCACATTTTTAACAATTTAAAATAGTTTTTAATTTTTATTTGACATTGCAATAGGATGAGAAAAGAACAAATGGGCATGACACCAACACCGCGGAAGTGGCTGTGCAACATTCACAAGATACCAATAGACAGCAACAACAGACGCAATTGCTACAACAGACTCAGCAACAGCAAACGCAACTTTTACAGCAGGCGCAGCAACAACAAACACAATTGCTACAACAATCACAACAAAACCAACAACAAACACATGTGCAGCAACAATCTCAACAGCAACAAACGCATTTGTTGCAACATTCTCAACAGCAACAACAACAACAACCTGATTTGACAGCTATACCACCGTCATTAATGTCAACGAATCAACCTCAAACGCAACAAATACAAATAGTTCAACATCAAGCGGGCAACACACAATTTCAGCAGCAGCAACAACACATCATGCAACTACAATTGCCAGCAGTTGTAGGTGCACAGGATTTGGCTGGCAATACTATTACTATAACACAATCTCATGATCCGACACTGAAAGCTACAATCGGTAGTCATGATGGGACGGTGCTGAATCTGCCGACATCACTGGCCAACCTCATGCAACTTAGCCATGCACAATTTGTAAACACAGCCACTGGTCAAATAATGGGTCATATAAAAATCGAGAAATGATTACAATTACAAGAATTTTAAAAGACATTCACATGTCATACGTAAACTTACAAATTATTTTAATGAATTAATTGCTACTTACATCACATTTAAAATGTGCGCACATGAAATACTTAAAAGCATATGTACATAGAGTTTCAAAGGAAAACATGTTTTTTTTTTTTATTTAAATACATTTATTTTAACCAATTGTTTAAAACATTTGTGGAATATCGACGGTATTATTTATTAAGACACGGTTTTTAATCACACTTTTCCTTTCACTTCGTCTTAATTTTATTAATTTATTTTAATTTTTTAATATATTATTAGTACTAATTGAATATACGTATGAATATTATTATTCATTTGTGAAATTCTTAGCGCTCAAATTACTCTTATGTTAAAATTTTCCAATTTCGCTAGTCATATGAATATAATTTTTTTAGCATAAATGCAATTTGAGTACGTTTCTTCGCTATTAATCATAAGCAATTAATCAAATTCATTTAAAATATATTTTTACATAAACGTGTAATGAACTGAACTAAATTTAATTGCTATAAAACAACAGATACTCATAATTATATACATATTCCAGATTTATGAATTTCATAAACTAAATGTAAATCTCAATACATTTGTTTAATTTCATGTATTAATACTATTATAGATACGTTGAAATGAAATGCCATAACATATTCTAGTATTTAAGAACATTTAAAATGATTAATTTTGTAAATCTCTGTCATATTCATAATATATGAATGTAAGCAATAAATTCATATACATATGTACAAACGTATGTATGTATATGTGTATTAGAAAAGACTTGGTAACTACACTTTATTATTATAGATAGGGAAAGCAAAAGAAATAAGCAATGCTATTATTTCCATGCTCAAAAAACGTAGAAGATTACAAAATATGCGGGCAGATCTACTAAATGACAAGATTTTGAGATTATGTGCATATGTGTTATCAGTGTATCTACTATTCGTCGACGGGTCTGGAGCGCTTCAAAATTATGGTTTGTTCTTCAAGTATACATTTTTTTTTAGTTTTCGATACGCCGCAGTACCAATTGTCAGTAGGTCCATTCATACATAAATTCAAAAATACCGTTACATGGAATGTAGGCGTCGTTGCTATTGAGTTTTTAATATTTTCTCAAATTTCTAAGTGGACACCAGAAAAAAGTTACATGCTAAATTTTTTAATATAAACTTTTGCTTCAGGTGGTATTTGAGGTAATCTGCGTGACTATGGCACTGAAGTTTATTGGATATAAAACTTTGATTCAACAGGAGCTTTTATTGCTTTTTCAAACATTTAACGTAAGTTTTATAAAATTTTAGCAGGAGACCATTGGTTTTTGCCGTTATGTACATAAAAATGTTAAAGTTGGACTTAATTTGTGTGGTTTATTAAACCTTGAACAGGGTATATTAAGTTTGTAATAAAAAGAAGGAAACGTCGGACACACTTTAAAACATATGTATGTATATAGTAATGAGCAGCGTGATGAGTTGAGCTGATTTAGTAATGTGCTTTCGTTTGTACAATATATACGCGAATTTTCTCTATTATTATTTGCAACAATAAGATTTTATGCAGCAGACAAAACACTGCTGAGTAATAGGTACACACTAAGCCTCTCAAGTCAGCAGTTAAGCTAATCGTTTGAGGCTTCAGGTTGGGCATCGTCGAGCCAGCAGTTAAGTCATCTAAGGCTACATGTTTGGGAGCAGATAATTCGACGTTCCAGTTGAAGTTCTTGAGACTATGCATTTTCGAAAAAAGATTATGCAAAATCTGCAAATTTCGATAAAAGTTAGTTATCGTTTATTATTGTATGCGTTACACCGATACCGATGTGTAAATTCCTTACTTGTAGCCATGTATTGTACATATGTTTGTATGGTTAAATCTGTATGTTTATTACTAAGTATTTCTGCAGCATGGAATGCTAATATTTTAGCAAATACTATAAACAAAACCTTGCCGACTTGTGAATAAATAAGTATATATGTGCATATACAGATTTTCAAATTTTCATACATACACATACCATAGATTTGCGTGCGGCAGTTTGGCTATGAATTTATTGATTCCATTTGGCGTTAAAAATGGAGTATAAACATCACAAACTCTGTTGTAAACAATTTAAGATTTAAAACAGACAATTTCTTATAGAATCTTGTGTATATACCTATATATTTATAACTTAATAAATACATATGTATGTGTAATTGAAATGTTTAATTTCGTCGATTTAGGGAATGTTATGAAAATTCGATTAAAATGTATAGTTATATTCAGAAACCTTAATAAAAGTTTTAAGAAATGTTTACAATAATTTTAATAGTTAATATGTTGTGTAATATTATAATATAATAAAAATACTACAATGCAATTTAAAATATAGCCGTAAATTTTAAAATATTGTATATTTTCAGAAAATGTGATTGAATGTTTTTAGTTTTATTTTCAATTTTGTGTTCTCCGTTTTTAAGAAAATTTTACATTTTTAGTTATAAAAATTCAAAAACAAAAAACAAAAAAAATTCAATAATAAATATTGCCAAACCAAAAGTTTTAATCAAAAGCAAAGT
Source organism: Bactrocera oleae (assembly GCF_042242935.1). Lineage (NCBI taxonomy): Eukaryota > Metazoa > Arthropoda > Insecta > Diptera > Tephritidae > Bactrocera > Bactrocera oleae. Next base: position 22,398,011 of record NC_091536.1, read on the forward strand.
GTTTGGAAAATAAAATAACAAATGATTGCCAAATAAGAAATCTAATCTCTAAAAAGTCATGACGTTCGAATGATGGCTAGGTAAACGGTAGGTATGGAGCAAACAGTAATAAAATATTAGGTCAAGTAATAAGTTCGTTCGGTTTTTTATTGATTTTTCAAAAGATGATAACTTTTTGTTTTCTTATAAATTACATTTGGCTATAACCGGTGAGGGGTACCTCCACGGAATATAGTATAAACCATAATAGAATACTATTGCATGAAATAAAAAATTATAATACAAACCGATTTGTTGATAAACATATGAATATGTACACACAAAATAAAATCAAAATAAGATTAATTTCATATGCTTAAAAACATTTATAAGGCAAGTTTTATTTTGATTTTTTCTATAACTAATTATTTTGTTAACAAAACATTTTATTTATTTTTTGAAATATTACATACGAATATATAAAATAAAATAGCATATACTGAAAGACAATCCACTTGCTTAAGTTCACAAAATAATTTTGAATATATTGAGTATATTACGTTAAATAAATATTCTATTATTCTGCATAAATTAATTATGATGGATTATTACACAATTTTTTAATTTAAATGCACTAGATTTTTATGAGCAGTTTATATTCTATGTTATTAACCAGTGTGAGGGTTTTAAAACATTTGAGCGTGATTATATTCTTATTATTTTGCTATATGTAATTATATAGAGAAACTAAGTTACAATTTAGTTATCATTTTTATTTTTAAATCATAAAATACAATTTCACGAATAAATACTTACTTACATACATATGAATACTTTAATAATTTTATTGCATTAAATGGCTTCTTCTGAATGCATGGTGAAAATAGCATATTAGAACTATACGATTGCCTCATAATTATAATTGTAAAATTTTTGCAAATTATTTGATAAAATTATTCCCAAATATCGAAATGGAATTAAAAAAACAATATGGCAATAGTTCTTATATAATAATTTAAATATATAGGAAAAAGTTTATTACAACTTTGCAACATTTTTTAATAACATACATATGTATACACTGCAAACAATTATATTCGCAGAATTTCTTTAGCTTTCTGAAACATTTCAATAGTTATAGGTTTTGTTTACAATTTTAGATTAATAAAATATGTAACCTTTTTAATATCTAGGAAAAATATCGTTAGGAAATTTCGGAAATTTTACTTTTTAAAAATTTGGGTTTTTCTGGATACATTCTATGTAAATATATTTAATAGAAAACTCTTGAAACAATAGATGATGTAATAAAAAGCACTTTTATATATAATCTACAAACAATTTCAACGAATGTGCTTTTATGCACATATTTGTAATATTTTATAGTTTTTATGTAAGTAAAAAATATCAAGTTGCAGATTTTTAATGTTCATACTTTATAGAAAACTTTTTTTGTGCACTATTGCTTTAAATTTCAACTTTTTCATTATTATTGCTTATAAAAAGATGCGAGCAGTTACAAGGCATCAACGGTATTTTTATAAAACTACAAAAACTTTATTAAGTAATTTTTATGTTTATTTGATTAGGTATATGTAATATTTTCAGTGTTTTGACATTTGATCTTTGGTATTTAAACAACATTCAATTGCAAAATTGTTAGTACAGTTATAGGTTATTTGAAATAGAATACTTGCGGCTCATGCTTAGCGCTAGCTTAATCAAGACTTAAGAACTTAGTTGGCAGCGAGGCTTAATGCGATCATGCAAAAGTTATATCAATCCCACTTGTATGGAAACGGGTAGGAGGAGTGGTAATCAAAGGCCAGGTACATGGTTACACACATACATATGTACATATATGTAAATATACGTATGTATATGTACATAAGCATGTATTTTGTGCATATTTTGTATGCTTAAAAACACAAACAAACTTCATACTGCAAGTTGTAGTTGCGGGGGGCGATGTAATTGACTTGCCACGAGAGATCTTGCAATGCCTGCAATTCGTGCCATGAAACGGTGAGATGCGCCTGAGGTTAAGGTAAATACATAAGTGCCAATGTTTAATACTTTTCGTTTCATTATAACTAAAAATATGCAACATATTAACAACTAAAACTACTCAATTAGTTATCAAAATGAGATTCATAAATAAACAAGTTTAAGTAAAATAGTAGATGAATTATAAGACGTGAAAGCAAAATCAACACAATTCATAATACTTTTTGCTTTTGCATGAGTTCAAGCTTAAATAAGGAAATTATTTATATTATCAAACAATTCAAAACTACGCTTACGAGCATTTTTTCCAACCAAGAGCGGTTCAGATCGTTGTTCCATTGCAGTTGTTATTGTTCATTCAACAACTAGAACACAAAGAACAAATTTATTGCTTTTGGCAGTTTTGCAATTGTGAAAACTGTAATTGACGCCTAATTGTAAGAGAATGATAACTGTGTGATTTTTTCCACATCGCCCCACACTTGTACCGATTCAATGAATTGAATATCGATCTCGGGTTGAAAATGTGTGACATAATTTCGGGCATCTTCGCAGACCATGTACACATAGATGCCGTCGTCTTGGAATGCGAATTCTAGGGCGAATTCCAGCCCTAAAAGAGAATACGAATGTGGAAATGTGTCAGTAGTGTCTACAATTGTGTTATTGTCGATAAAGCGGTTGCTTATACTATCGTTAATAGCTTTATTTTTGAACCGACCATCAAATATATCAAATGCAGTTGCATTTCTTTTCTTCCATTCGTTGTCCTCTTTATAGTCCTCAATAAGCATTTTTTTAGCCACGTCCCATTTGAAGTGATACGCGATCGATTGTGGATGGTCATTGGTCTCATTCGCAAAGTTTATGGAAAACCTAAAATATTACAAACAGTTGGGTATTAAATATCAGGCAAATAATGACTGGTTACTTTAAAAATATAGATAAATAGTTTTTTAAGTAATAACAAAACAATATAGGTTGACACATAGTTTCCGTTTGAGTTTTTGCTAAATAGCACTCTGGTCAACTCTAACCAAAACTCACATTGTTTCAAAAGTTTTAATAAGCACACAAAGATTGACGTCAGATTGACGTCTGACAACAGGTGGCTTGAGTTGATTTGCTTGGCGAAACGTTAAAAAACATATAAATAAATAAAATAAGTACATGAACATTATATCTAGGAAAGACGCGCAAAAAATGTAGTATTAAAGTATTTAGCACAGAGCAAGAACATTTAAAAAAAAAAAATAATAATAATAATATATGCCCCACTTTTGACACGTTCGCACGCAACATAAGCAAATATTATACTTACATACATACATATGTCTATATTTTATATGTCCGATCTTGCTTCCAAGCAATATTTTTGTTAAATAGCCTTATATTATAATTAAAAACCAGAAACATCCCGATAATCATAGTTTAGGTTAGGTTAGAGGGTCGATCCTAAGAAGAATCACACTTGGACAGCTTAAACGCCGGTCCGTTGTGGTACCCAAAACTCCTATGAGCCGGATCAATAGACCCTTACATGTCGACAAAGCGCTTTGTGCCTATGACAAACTTTTTGAGACGGCCAATATCTGTTTCGGCCAAATCTTCTGGTCCGCCAAAAGTGTGATTGCTGACATGTTTCAATCTCAACCTAGCAAAAGCCGGACAGTGGAGGAGAAAGTGCCGGGATGTTTCCACTTCACCCTCCTCCATACAGCTTTGACGGGTAGTATTTTAAGCCGCACCGCATGAGTTCCCATTGGACAGTGCCCATGGCGGCGAGGTGAACTTTGTTCAAGGCGAGAAGATCCCCCGACCTCCTGCGATCCACTCTCGGCCAGAAGGATCGCGCAGTCGCGCAGGAGCTGGTCGTCGTCGATAATCATAGTCACTTTAAATTTTGTTCTTCTTTAGCAATCATAACTTTTCAGGATATTAAAAAAAATGGCTAAATCGACTCAGCTCGTCATGTTGATTATTTTTATATGTAATATATTTTATGGGGTTTCTAAAAACTAATGCAAACTTTCACAACTTGACATATAATATATTTGAATATAACCTGATTGCTGATGCGACAGTTAAAACCATATATAAAGCTAACAGTGCACTCGAAAGGCCACTTATGATAAGAATCTACAAAAATACAGGCGACTATTTTTAGAAAAGTAGTTTCCAAAAATAACGAATTTTCGGCTTTTGTGACTCAGACGCACGAGCCATTAGTCATAAACACGACACTGTCGGCTAAAGTGCGTGCGCTCTATACAAACTTATGCATACAAATGGAAAACATATTTACATATAGCAACCACAGATTCTACAGTCTAGATTTCTTGAGCGCGTTGTTGGTTTTGTTATATCTTTACCGGCACGTGCTAGTCAACACTTTTATAAATTTATACACACATATACGTATGGAAGATGTAGAGAAGACAAATTTATTACACCAATCATAGCGATTTCGATTTATAAATAACCCTGATTTGCTTTTATAAATAAAGAAACTATTGCAGCCAATTATCGTATTAACTAGCTAAAATAATGAAACCATCATAAAATAAAAAGCTAAAGTTCGTGCCGAATATTCAACAAAATGCAGCCCTTATGCATACATACATACATATTACCTACTCTCATAGTGCCTAAATGGCAGCTGTAGGACTTTTCGTACCTATCGTCTTATTACGAAACGATTAGTTGCGCCGCCGAAATTAGAAGCAACGCAGCATTTTTTCCACTTTTATTTAGTCAAAAAAGAAAAAAATGGAACAAAATCAAAATGTATCTATCGGCGTTTTTTACCCATGACATCATTGCCAAATTAATCACTCAAACACTCAGCAATCATCACATTCCAAGTCTTTAAATTTTTTTTAGTTTAATGGATAATGAAATTACAGCTTTAAATTCGATGAATTCAGCGTGGCAATAACCATCTTAAAGATTTTGTTCATCAGCGGTTGTTGAATTCTTTTTACATACATACATATATACAATATATGTGTAATGACTTTAACAAATGACCAAGTATTTAACCAAACCATTCATAAATTTCATTCACCAAACCAATTGAAATGATGACTGGCTACATATGTGTATGCTTTCGACATATTTTAGAGTTTATTTTTTTGGAATTATGCAAAAATACGCACATATACATATGTATATGTATGTAGGTGTGGGTGCAAAACGACACTTACGAACAATTTAGGTAGATGAATAAGTCATATGTATGAAAATACAAGTATTTTAAAGTAATTTACATTTATCAAATGAGGGCCTATGATTGGAAATGCCTATAAAATACTTGTGCTAACAGCACCTTATCAGAATGAAAAAATATATTTGTATTAATAGCTGTATGATTCACACTACTACCAGAGAATGTTAATAAATATTATATATAAATATTCATTAACATTCTCTGCTACTACTAAGAGGTGTTTCGTGTATTCATTTTCCCTATCTGTCGAATGTTCATATTTTATTACAACATACGTATGGACATATTAAGCTATAAGAAAAGGCTTTGACATAGTTCAATGCTCTCAAAATATATTGTTACTTATGTATGGTTGTGTTGAAAAGGACTATGAGCTAAACTAAAAACTTTACGCCGCATTCTTTAAGCTTCAATTTCAGAGCATTAGCTCTTGTATATAAAACCAATATAATATATTTAGGTAGTGAAAAACATAAATCGCTACTAAAGAAATAAGAGAACGTGACTAGCCAAATGATGAAAGGCAAAGTCAGTTAAAGTAGAGCAATGTTAATATACTGTAGGATGTAGATATATTTATACATAAATGTATGTATGTGTATGGTAAACATCTCATATATGTGGTGGGGAACACATACATAAATATAAGGGCAAAACACATACTTATATAATGTTTTTATCAACTCATGTTGTATAGTCAAAATAATAAATAACAATTGTTTGTACTATTGTAGCTATGTATGTAATATACATATATGAATATTTAAATTCTCACTTGAATTTTGTTAAACTATATTGAAGGTTTAATATTTTTCGCAGCAAAAGTGCTGCCTGTTTGCCTTTTTTCAAATTTTCAGTGTACAAAATATCAATTCTCGAAATATGTTCAGTCCCACACTTTTTAAAAAGTATATCACTTAATTAAATAATATGTCCTCTACAAATAATTGTTAATAATAATATAAAAGCAAATTTTACTCATTTGTCGTTTCGAATTAAACGGTCGAAATGCCCTTCAATTTCAAATTATTGTAAAATAATAAAAATGTACAAAAACCGGAAATAATGCAATAACTCTGTGCACATATTCATGCATACTCATGTATGTACATGTAAACAGGCAGGTGTGCAAATATATGGGAATTGATGATAAAAATATTTTAATAACAAAAATAACTGCTTTAAATACATGTACATACATATGGTTAAGTTGATAACATTTTTGTTTTCCATATACCATAATCGTAATTTAGCACTCAATTTTGTCAAGATATTTTAAAATGTAGATATGTTTCTCACGAAATTTTTTTTTCACATTTCGAAAATAATTCTTATAGAAAGCTAAACATTTTTTATTCAAAATATCACTTTAAAAGAAAAAACATAAAAATCGATTTATATGCAGAATATAGACATTCGATGTGTTAAATATTTGAATAAGCAAATTTTCAACAATTCTTGCTCTACTTACTCTTCTGCATTGTTGCTAATTCTTCCACTGATTTGAATTTTATGACCTGGTTCTGTAGGTTGAGGCAGAATAGCAATGAACTTCATATTGATTTTGGTTTATTTCTTTTAAATACCAACAAGCTAGCAATCTGTATTATTGAACTTTACTTAAATTCCAAATTTATTACGTTTTTGTCACCGCTTTAGTCCTTTTGTAAATAAAGCGTGATTAATTAATAAATGAACATTTACAGTTTTTTGGTTTGTTGTGGTTTGCAGCGTTGCTATGCTTGATCCGTATGACAATTAATGACGTTGGTCATTAAGCACACTTCGTGAAAATTAGATATTTATTACGCGCACTAAGAAATGATTTGGCTACGTCGGATGTCGTGCACACTATGAAAGTATGGTAAATATAACGCGTGATAATTGACTATTCGCCTCAACTGGCAAACGTACACTGGAAAACTTCAGCACGGAAACCGGCTTTAAAAATATTAAACAATTTTTGATTTCTTCAACTAATACTAAAAAGAACCATTACATCACAGTGGAAGAATATAAATATTTGTTGAGTGACGCTTATAAATATGTATGTGTACGTTTCGGTTTTGTTTCGTGTACTCGAGTATCCGCCTTCGTTGTATTTCCCACAGCGCGTGTAAGATTTCCGCCTGGCAGCAGAATTTCACTTCTCAACCGTCACTTTAAACCTAACCCGCTCGAATTTAGTTAAGTACTGAGAAATAAAATTCGGTTACTGAAAGCGGCATCCACCAGCAATGCTAACAAATGTTGAGGTACAAATTTGCTCTTGGCTCTCTTATCAAATAGATGGACAAGTAGAGCAAAGTAGATTTGGTGCAGGCGCCTGTCATAGGTTGAAATGTAATATTTAATTTGAAAAATGCTCCATTAAACGGGGTTTCTGTGATTGAACTTGAATTGAATGTTTAATAATTACTGTATGTTAAAATAACTTTCTTTATCGACTTCAAATGAGTGGTAACAATCTTTAGTACATACATATGTACATACATTAAAGATTACACATTTTTGCCAAATTTTTTTTTTAAGTATCCATACCCGTCGTTTTGTTATTTCATGCATTAGTTTACTTTATTGATACAAAACTATTTTATATCGGGGTTTTCCAAGCATATGTCATTGCAGTAAAATGCTTTATTTCTCAGCCCTAAAATAATTCAAATTCTTCCACTATACATGAGTTCTCAACAGCATATTTGAGATAGTAGAGCATAGAGAAACCAACAATAGAATAGAAGAGCACACTCGCTGTTTACCAAATTAATTAACGATTTGGAATTGTCATTTTCAATTTCCACCTTGATTGCCTGACCTATGTCAATAATCTTATCATATGCCCGTTCAGCATTATATTGTAGTAGTATATAATACGCATATAAGTATGTATGCTGCCCCGTGCACTTTTATATTTTATTAAAAAATATTTAAATGATGATTTGTACCACAACCTTGAATATTTCACATATTTAAATATTTTTAAATTTAGAAATAAACTAAAAATAGTTTTTAATAATCTTCAAGTGAGCAAGTGAGCAATAAACGTCAGCCATTGTTTGTCATAGTTGAAATTAAATTTGAAAGGTTTTTTTGAAATTGTTTGGTGGAATTCTTTTTCATTGTTATTTTATTTTGTAATTCAATTGAATTATATTACCGTGGACTACTTGTTGTGACTAAGCGTAAAGTGTTTAGGAAATGCAAAATAGTACCTAAGAATGTTAATTAAGTAATTAAGTAAATTATTAACATGCTCTGAGAGTACATAAAAAAAGTTTTCTTATTTCGCCTGGAATTGGAAATATCGTATCATACTTAAATGAGTTATATCCAGAGTTACAAGTAATACATTGAAAAATTAATTGAGTTAACATATAAATTATTAATTTTGTAATCCCAAAAATATTAATAAAAATTAATGTAAACATTTTTTATTTCAAATACCGGATTGAAAACTAAAATAAAAAATTAATCTCAAATATGAATTTAAAAAATAATTTTAAAAAATTCAAAAATATCCATACCATGAAAAAAAATTGAATCCAAAGCAAAGAATGTTAATAAATAGCGAATGTTGAAAAATACTAACAGAGAATGTTAATGCATAGAGAAGACGCAAATGTTAAATTAAATCTTTTTGAGTGCTAATTTGTAATTTCAGATGAGATAACATCGACAAAGAGAAATACACCGCCCGTTGTGCGGAACGGGGTAAAGGCTATAAATAGACACATCGAATGTTCTTAAGTGAATTATCGATGCCCATACTTATTTAGATTTATGTTTTCAATTTCTATGATAGTATGACAAAATTTAAAATTATGAAAAGCCTTCTGAATTAAAAAGCTGTATTACCGGTAAAAACCGCAGAATTTATAATAAAATAAAAATTTAATAGGCAATTTTACCAACTTATGTATGTGCGTTGCGTGAGCAATTGCTTATTGAGCAAAAGATAATAATAAACTAGTGGCTATAGATGCCATGTTCCCGCTTTTTTGTTGGCTTAGGTCGTAAGCGTGAAGGAGTTAAGGTCAATCCGAATACGAGCATATACGTTCGAATTCTGCAGCTCTTGAAACTTAATTTTTTTTTTTAATAATTGGAATCTTAGCATAAAACATAGATGTTTTTTTTGTTTCAGATAAAAATTACCTAACATACAGTAACCACCGTGAGGACATTTCTGACGGTGACGTAAGTTAAGGCGCTGAATTTACAATATTTTTTAATGTCAACGTTTGTACATGATGTTGACATTAAATAAACATACGTGTAATAAAAAAAAGATATACTAATGTTGTAGATTAAAAAAAAAAAACCTGAAAAACGGCTTCATTTTAAGTTACAAGACCCATGTAACTATTTAAGGGATTCGATGCGAGCAAAGCTGCGAGTAAAGCTTGTAGCTTTTGAATCGGCACTTTCAAAATAATATAAAAATTCATTTTTATGTGTTGTGGGTTCAAAGAAATTAATTACTGTATTATATGGTATACATACTTATGTACATATACATATGTATGCTGTATAAACCACTAAGTAAATTTCAGAATTCATCAATTCTCTTATTAAGTAGTACAATTAAGTATAATTCAGATGCAGCATGCTATAATCGGTGCCTGAATGTAGCAAAACTCGCTCCGGCGTCATAGGCGCAGTTAACGGAATCCACTTTTTCACTAAACCAGCATCCGAACGGGAAGACTGTAATGCTTCTTGTAGAGCAAAACCTACAGCTATTGTCAAACAAATTGCTGGCTCGCCAGTTGCTAAAAGTAAGAAATATATATTAGATTAAAACTACATATATATGTGTATGTTTAGGTATAAATAAACAAGTAATACCCTTAGATCGCATAAAGCCAGCTACGTTTGGACTGCCGCTTAACATCTCAATGCGAAAATCTATTGGTATGTCCTTAGCTCCGGGTGGTTTATAGTTCCATGTACGATTAGTCATCAGTTCGCCAGTATTTTTATCAACAACTATTTCCTCAGACGTCCAATAGCCGAGACCCATCATGAACGCTCCTTCAATTTGTCCAATATCTACATTTGGATTCAGACTCTGACCTGCATCTTCCAAGATATCCACACGAGGAAGATGATAATTTCCGGTAAGTATGTCGACTTCCACTTCAACAAGGCCTAGAGCACAAACAGTATACGGGTCCATGTCGTTGGGTTTACAATCTTCGCTTACAATTAAACTAATGTGTTGATTGTAAGCTGTTTGTATTATTTCTAACCATGATGGGTTTTTAAGGGATTGTCGTACATTTTTCAGGCGTTCGTTAATTGTGTTGCAACATTTACGCACCGCCTAAAACACATACATACATATGTACATATAAATTTTGGTGAAACACATATGCAATAAACAGAAAATATTTACGTAGCAGAGTGTTTCGCTGCCAATGGATCCTCCAGTCACCATGCTATTAGCACCATTAACAGTGTTGCTCCCTTCGAATCGAATCATATCCACTGGTATGCCTAACTCAAGAGACGCTAACTGTGCAATTTTCGTGTTCATACCTTGACCCATTTCGATACCACCATGTGAAATGATGACAGTGCCATCACGATGATAAATTGCTAACGAAGCTGGAAATTGTCCAAAGTATCCAATTGGGTACTCCATGATGGCTATCCCCAGACCTTTCTTTCGCCAGCGATTATTTTCGTTAAAGGTTTTAACTTTCTGCTTTCGCATTTTGTAATCAGTCGATTGTATAAAATATACCAACATTTGTTCCATTTTATGGCCTGGAATTAAATTAGCTTTTCGTACGTCGACTGGGTCCAGCCCGGTTTCAAAAGAAATATGTTCGATAATGTTCTCAATCATTGCAATTCCCTCCACTGAACCAGGCGCTCGGCAGGGTGTGTTACTGGGTGAATTAGTTAAAATCATATAACCATCCAATTTGTAATTGTCAGTAAATTCATAGCAATTTTTAGATACTAAAACAGTGTGACCCATTGGTGATTCATTGGATTGATATCCTGCATCCTCATAAAACTCACTACGCAAAGCAACTATTTTTCCTGTCTGTTTAACGTAAAATTCGTACTCGCAATGAAAAGCCCACCGCTTTCCTAGAACATTCATCATCGATTCTATAGATTGAACAAAACGCACCGGACGGTTAAGCTTGTGGGCAGCTAAAGATGCAGCACAAGCAGCAAAGGCACTTCTAGTTGCTTTACCGCCAAATGCGCCACCCAAACGTCGTACTTTCACTTGAATTTCGTTATTTTTCATATCAAGTAATTCTGTCAATACGCCTTGTAGAAGGTCCATCCACTGAGTAGTTGCATATATCTCTAATCCACCTTCGAATGGTATAACTGCAGCGGTATGCGGTTCCATGAAAAAATGATATTGCAGACCCAAATCCAATTTTCCTGAGCCACGTATATCATAATTATCTTCAACATTTAGATTTTCTATAAGTGACTTAATCGTATGATTGATTCTATCTGAGCGTCTGCTGTTGAGGACATCATGAAGAGTAGGAAAAATTTCACCTCCTTTGCCATCATATGTGATCTTTACTAGTTCGGCAGCTACATTAGCAGTAGCATTTGACTCCGCTACTATTACCCCGATAGGCTGATTGTAAAATTTAATTGCACCGCTAACAAATAATTCTTCGTTTTCCAAAAAAAACATGGGTTCATTGCCGCTAGTTGTATTTTTTCCCGGTATATCTTTGGATGTAAAAAATGCAACGACACCTGGTAATTTGAATGCGGCAGAAGTGTCAATACTTGCTACTGTAGCTCCAACAAGTTTAGCAGTAACAAAAGCAGCCCACAGTTGATTTACTGTTACGGGAATGTCATTTGCATAAGTTGCTTCCCCTGCTGTTTGCTTTAAACCTTCATATTTTTCAATAGGTTGGTGCACAGGAAAATCTTCTGGTATACTTTCGTACACTTGTTTGCCTGAGGATAGTGGACGCTTGAGGATTTCTGCACCGCTTCGTAATTTCTCTGATATTAAGCTTTCTGGAGTATTTTTCAATATGGTCTTATAGAGCAGACCACAGGCAAGTTTCTGTCTATATTCAGGCGAACCATTAGATATGACTGAATCAGCAATGAAAGTATTACTGGCTATTGAGAAAACTTTCGCTATAACTTGTGAATCGTATAGCTGTTTTCCTTTCAACATGTCTTCTATTTCCGTCGCATGAACAAAGCCAGGGTTTATACCTCCAAAACAAATACGAGCATTTTGTATTTTAAGGCTTGGTCTTTCAACATTTATTAGAAATGCAGCGTTAACGTAGGCATGTGCATTTTGTGCTCTTATCATAATCTATCAGATATGAGATTATAAAGTGATTGATTATAAATAAATATAATATAATGTAATGGTTAAATATTTACCTTGTAAGAATCAAAGATATATTGCTCACGTAAGTAAGGCCGAAGAATAATTGCTCTAATAATTTTACCGTTCATTTCAGTTTTCAGAAACTTTGCCATTGTCACTGCTTTCTCTTTTACGACACTTTCTTGAAGTACCACTTGAGCGTTAAGTGCTTCAAAAACGATGTACACATCGGAGGGAAAGTCATTATGATTGTGCTTCATGATTAGATTACCTGCCAAGGTACCCATCTAAAAAACGAGTTATATAGCGACAATTGCATATTAAAGAAACAAACAAAAAACTTTAACTTCGGCTGCACCGAAGTTATAATGCCGTTCACAGGTGCATTTCTTATAGCAACTATATGTATAACTAAATTTGAAAGTGTCAGGTTACTTAATAAGAAAAAATTACCTTTTATAAAGTTCTTTATATTGATTTTTAACGTTCAATTTGTATAACAGCTATATGCTATAGTGGTTCGATCTGAACCATTGGGAGTTGGAATTGGACAATAAACTGTGCCAAATTTCATAAAGATAATTTGTCAAATAAAAAAAAATTTCATACAAGATTTTGATTTTCATCGATCAGTTTGTATGGCTTTTGGGGAGAAAAGAGCGTATGCAAAATTTCAAATCAATATCTCCGACAGACTGACAGATAGATGTACATTGCTATATCGATAAGGCTTGTCAGTTAATCATATATAAACATACTTTAGAGTGGCACTACGTGGCAAACTTTATATGCCCTATTCAGGGTATAATTAGAGCCATAAATAGATTAACTATTAAAATTATGTACTTACATTTCGGACTGGTAGATTTGCAATCAAATCGAAATGATTCCAAAGTTGTTGACAGTATTCAAATCCTTTCATTTTAGCTGCTTCTTCAAATATTGCCATTGTATCTGTTAAACTTAAGTTAGCGCCTAAAGTTAGGGCCTTCGGAGTAATACTGTGTTGTCTGAGTTCAGACACATTATTTACATCAATAAACGTTTTAATAAAGGGATCGCGCTGAAAGACACCAGTAGCAGTGTTACCAGCAACCAAAAAATATTTTTTAACTTTTAATTTTTCGATAATTGAGAATATTTCACCAATTGACTTGGGCCAAGACCAATAACTACCGTCTTTATAATTTATAGGCGAACGTTTTGAGAGGATGGTACAAGAGCTTTTGCACAAATTGGAAGTTTTAGTACATATTATATTGTTGATATCTTCAATATCCTGACACTCTTCAGGAACTTCAATTGTACTATCGACTGCAAAAGATTTCATAGTGTCTAATATAGGTCGGTAACCAGTACAGCGACAAATATTGCCACCAAAAGAATTTTCCACCTCTTCCATTGTAACATTGCCACCCTTAGATTTCAGTAAACCATACATATTCATTACGAATCCAGGCGAACAGAAACCACATTGAGTGCCATTCATTTTGGCCAAACGTTTCTGAATTGGATGATAGCCAACACTCTTATTACCAATACCTTCCGTTGTTGTTATGTCCCAATCTGCGCACGTATTCAGCAATGTCAAACACTATCATTATAATAAGGTATATTTTTATGCGCTAAATAGCTGATATGACTAAAGGACTATATTTAAATAAATTCAACTTACAGAGTTGACGGTCCATGTTCGCACATTTCCAGTAATTGGATGTTTTCCCGTAACAACGCAAACACATACGCCGCAACCGCCCTCTTGGCACATAAATTTTGTACCTGAGAGTCCCACATGCTCACGAATAAAAGTATTTAAAGTTATATCCGCTGGTAGGCTTGACAATGTAACTGCATAAATTTATGATTAACTGCATCGCTAGTTCAAATTCTACACACTATTCTGATATAAATGTACTCACTGTTGTAAATTTTGCCATTAATTGAAAAACTCGTTGACATTTTGCTACTCTTATTTTCATATGTATTTAAATGCTCAATTATTTTCCACTTGTTTTAAAAGACACATCCGTTTTACATGACTGTTGGTCATCTACTGTCTATTTATTAACCATTTTGAATACTTTTGTTTAGAGTTGGCAAATATTTCTATTGTACAATATCATATACATACGTGTGTATGTAAGAAGATATTTAAGTGTATTTGTTTATACACTTAACTAGTGTGCCGGAAAACTACATCACTAATTAAATAAAACTTTATAAAATATTCAATATACATTTTGAAATAGTTATTAGATTTTTTCAAATATTAAAAAATTAAACATGACAAATTGACATGTTATAAATTCGATAATAAAATAATTTATAATTAAATTTAAATTAATTTTAAGTTAAATCTTTATCGCAAATTCGTATACCAGAAGTGGATGGAGTTTCCTGCTGGGGCCATTTTATATAAGCAAAGATTAATAAATTATGACGATAACAACTACATCGTATTGACAATTGCGTGTTGATAAATACATATGTATATAGCTGATAGCTCAATTGAATTAATTCCCACACATTACATTTATTCTAAAAAGAAAAACTACAAAGTGTTTGGCTTATTATTTTATTTCAAGCAAATTGCTATTCGAGACAAGTTGATATATTGCGTACTATCTTCTTTCAAGACCTTTTAACAATGGCGATAATATAACAAAGCTATGCGCTGCACTAGAATATTACCTTCCTGCAAAATACTCGTAAACACTTGCTTGTGGAGATGTACTGTTAGGTATTGTTATTAGGCTTCATATGTATGTACATTGTGATAATATGATGTATGTATGCATCAAATTATATATAATTTTGGGTACTCTGATAGGTGCTAATGATAAGAGTATGCCATACTTTGCATTTAATTTCACAATTAAAATTATAAGATTTAAAACAAATCGATTCAATTGCAATATTTTTATTTTAGCAAAACGTAACAGCAAAGAAAGTTACACATATACATATTTATGTAATAATACCTTCCAAATACCCAGTCACCAAAAAGTTTTAAATATTAAATATTGTTCGAACCTCTTTGTTACTAATTGCAACGAGTGAAAACTTATGCTAGAGAGAATTTCGACACATCTGTTCCAGCATTCAGTGCGATAGTCTCAGGTGTTGTTGGAGCACCTAAACGAATCCATTCACGTTTTAGTCCAGCATCTTTACGAGCAGATTGCAAAGCATGCTGAATAGCAAAAATCACACTGACTGCTAGGCAACATGGTGGTTCACCTGTTGCTTTTGAACGCATGAATCCTGCTGAATTTGGATTTTTCTGTAGTAATTCTATGCGAAAGTCAATCGGGATATCCTTTGCACCCGGAGGTTTATAATTCCACGTGCGATTAGTTAAAAGTTCTCCTGTTATTCGGTCATATATCAACTGCTCCGTTAGCCAGTACCCGAGCAACATAACAAACGATCCTTCCACTTGACCAATATCAATGTATGGACTAAGACTTTCACCAGCGTCTTCCAATATATCAACACGTTTTATTTGATTATTTCCCGTCAATATGTCTACTTCAATTTCGGTTAGGGCTAAACCATATACGCTGTAATTCTGCATGTCTCCTTCTTTATAATGATCACTAACTATCATATTGATTGCTTTCCCCCACGCTTGTTGCACAACATTCTGCCAGCTAGCTTCCTTTCCAAGCGAGTCTTTAATTGGTTTAAGACGTTCATTAAGTGTTTCGCAAGCTTTTCGAATGGCAAAGCAAAGGCTTTCACTTCCTACAGCACCTCCAGTAACTATAGAATTAGCACCATTGATAGTGTCACTAGACTCAATCTTAATATAAGTTAATGGTACACCGAGTGTTTGTGCTGCCACTTGAGCAACTTTCGTGTTAATGCCTTAAGAAAAAAATAACAGATAGTTTTATACAATTACATATAATAATAATATAAATTATAAACTTAATTACTAACCTTGACCCATTTCGATTCCTCCGTGAGATATAACTACAGTACCATCTACGTGATAAATAGAAACTGTTGCTGAATATTGACCAAAATAAAAAACTGGATATTCCATAATAGCTATTCCTAAACCACGTTTAGTCCAACGATTTTTTTCGTTGAAGCCGTCAATTTCCTTTCGTCGATTACGATAATCTGTTGTATTAATAAATCGCGGTAGTAGCTCCTCCAATTTGTTTCCAGATTTTAAGTTAGCTAATCGTGCATCAGCAGGATCTATATTTGCTTCAAATGCAATATGTTCCAATATATTTTCAATCATTGCTATTCCTTCTACAGAACCTGGTGCACGGCACCAAGTTGAACTGGGTGCATCGGTTATGACAGCTTCGGCCACAATTTTAGTGCTCAAGTCAGCAAGTTCATAGCAATTTTTGGAGCAAACAACAGAATGTCCGTTAATAGGATTTTCATTGAGTGTATATCCTGCATCCTGATAGAATGTATTTTTAAGTCCGAGAATTTTTCCATTGGCTTTTATGTGAAATTCATAATCGCTCCGACAACCCCAACGTTTACCGTTCGAGGTCATCATCGATTCGATGGTCTGTACGAAACGAGATGGTCGATTTAATTTGTATGCGACTAATGATGCAGCACAGGCAACTTGATTTCCACGTGAAATCTTACATCCAAATGCACCACCAAGGCGGCGAACCTTCAACTGTACCTTGTTTACCTGAAGTTTCAACATTTTTGCTATTACACTTTGAGTATGATCCATCCACTGTGTTGCTGTCCAAACGTTTAGTCCTTCTTCAAAAGGAACAACTATAGTAGTTTGCGGCTCCATTGTAAAGTGATATTGCCCGCCTATTTCAAAAACGCCTTTGGAATTAATATCGGGTTTCTGTACAAGTTTAATTTCATCGATTTTCGAAGTTTTTATCATAGTGATTCGTTTCATTTCATCTGCTTCAAGCACGTCAGCGGTGGTGGTTAAAACATTATGTACTCGTACATTATTTGAATATGTCACTTTTACTTTAGGTGCAATGCGGTTCGCAATATCATTTGTTTGTGCAACCACTACACCTAAAGGTTGGCCGTAATATTTAACAATGTCACTACAAAAAATCTCTTCAGCTTCATAGCCGAATATTGAATCGCATGATGAATTCGTACCCGGTATATCTTTTGCGGTATAAAAGGCTATCACACCTGGAGTTTGTAAAACCTCAGAAGCATCAATCTTTTCGATGTTTGCGCCAACTTTTGTTGCAATAGCAAAAGCACAATAAACCGAGTTGGTTGAAGTTAGTACGTCATTCATGTAAGTTGCTTCTCCAGAACATTGAATCATGGCTAAACATAAACAATATAATTAATTCGAAATAAATATATCATCACTTATAAATTAGAAAGTTAAAATTTAAAAAAGTAATTTCGGTTATTTATATGTTTTTTTTTAACCAACCAAGTGATAGTCTGCTATGAGAATTAGGTGAATATGATAAGATTATTGCATTTCATTACGTTAATTATTTATGTTTTTATTTTTTACTTTTGAACCAATCTTGTGGTGTCTTTTCTCAATAATATTATTTAGTACACTTTCATAATAAATGATTTTATTCGTGCTTAGATAAATTTCAAAACTTTCTACATTCATTTTTTATTATACTTGTTTTTAGATTTCCATTGATAAGTATGAATATTATGTGACTCACCTTCAAGTTTTTGCACAGCTTCAGTAACTGGGTAATATTTTTCTATAGTTTCAAAGGATTGAGTACCGGATGAAAGGGGTCGTAGAAGTAAATTGCCACCACTTTTGTATTCATCCTTTACTTTGTCTTCAGGTGCGATTTTTAAAAGGCTTTTGTAAAGTAGACCAGCAGCAAGACTTTTTCGGTATTCAGGCGAAGCGTCAGGAAGAACAGCATTCGGTTGTAGATCGATAATCAAATTTTGGAATATATTCGAAATAGTGTCATTTTCAAATAAGCTCTGACCAACTAATGCAGATTCTATTGCTTTGGCATGTACAAAATCGGGTGCTATACCGCCAAAGCATATACGAGCATGTAAAACTTTGCCTTCTGGCATATCCATATGTAATAAAAATGCAGCATTTACATAGGCGTGCGCATTTTGAGCCCTAGGCATTATCTAAAATTTTTTTAATATATGTGTAGAACTAATTGTTATTGTAAGGTGCTATAACTTTCTTTACTTACTTTGTAAGAATCGAACACAAATTTGTCTTTTGGATAAGCTTTTAATTCGAATGCAATAATAATAATTTTGTCATTCGTCAAAGCTAGATATTCCTTTAGTGATATGGTCTTCCAGGTAGACGCATCTTCTGCAACAATAATCTGAACATCAAGAGCTTCGAATGTAATGAATACATCTGAAGGAAATTCTGGATAGTATTTTTTTAAGTTGATATTGCCTGCCAGTGTTCCAGTCTAAGAAATACATAATAACGTTTTTATTTCATCTCTAAGTTATTATTTTTCATTTAAGTGTTTATAGTAAAATACTTATTATTGTACGAAAAGTTCATTAGTAGCCTCTATAATATGTACATAGTACTTATGATAAATTCTGCAACAGCTTTTATTAAAATCATGAGCTCATTGTGTACTAGCTATTTGCTAACACTCTCAGCAATTACGGTGATCATTGTTCCACTTCGTTGCGTGTTTAGATATACATACATATATACATTTATTTAAATAGATTGTAATAAAATAGTATATTTTTATGCAGCTTGTTGGAAGAGGGATGTTTCGAATGAAGAAATAAGTTATTGTGACATGTATGTATGTATGTGTACCATTACAACCCAATTAACTTGTATAATTTTTTACTCTAATAAAGAACCAAACCAAACCAAATGAAATAGTTTCTACAATACAGTTGACTCAATACTCACGTTACGAACTGGCACATTCGCGATAAGATCAAAATGTTCCCTCAATTGCTGGCAGTACTCGAAGCCAGGTTTCAGTGCAGCTTGCTCAAAAATTTCCATTGCTTCTGTCAAGCTTATATTTGCACCAAGTTTTATCTTTTCATTAGTTATAGAGTGCTGCTTTAACTCAGGCACCGCATGAATATCAAAAAAGTGTTTTATATCTGATGATCGCCTGTAGACGCCATGTCCTGTATTTCCTGCGACAAGCATGAATTTTTCATTCTGTATTTTGGACAGTGCTTCAAATAGTTCAGCAAATGTTTGCGGCCAATACCATTGCGTACCGTCGGGATAAATCATATAACTTAACGGCTTTTGACAAGTGCCCTTAAGCTGCGAACCGATTTTAGGACATTCGGTAAGCTTGATATCCTCAATATCTATACATTCTTTGGGAATCTGTATAGCACTATCCGCGGCAAATGATTTCATAGCGTCCAATATCGGACGGTATCCAGTGCATCGACAAATGTTGCCACCAAAAGAATTTTCGACCTCCGTCATTTTAACATTTCCTCCTTTCGATTCAAGTAGACCGAACATATTCATAACAAAACCAGGAGAGCAAAAACCACATTGAGTGCCATTCATCTTGGCTAATCGTTTTTGTATTGGATGATAGCCAATGTTTTTGTTGCCAATACCCTCAGCTGTTATAATCTCCCAATCCATGCATGTATTTAGTAAAGTCAAACACTTTAAGAAATTAATAAACATTATTCGTTGTTAAAAAAATTGTTTGTGCCCAAAAGTTTACTTACTGAGTTAACGGCCCATGTACGTGTTTCCCCACTGCCGGGTTGTTTACCTTTAATGACACACACACAAGCGCCACACCCTCCTTCTAAACACATGTATTTGGTGGCCGTTAACTGCACATATTCTCGTATAAAAGTATTAAGGGTTATATCAGGTGGAAAATTGATAAGATTTACTGAAATAACGAAGATTAGTTAATATAAAAATCATCAAGCCCAAAAATACAAAACTATAGGCTTTATAATTACCGTTGTGATTACAACCGTTGATATTGAAAGTGGTTGTCATCCTATTCACCTTAAATATTTCAAAAATTCAATGCGCACTTTTATTTGCCTCTCAATAATTTGACAATTATTACAAGACCTGAACTGCTTGATATGTGATGCACAACTAGTTTTCCGAAAAACCATGCCTGTTTAGTAGAAATACATTGTATTTCCTACTTACATACATATATATGTACATGTGTATTTGAAGCGTTGTTATTGAATGATGAAAGCAAAGCATAAATACAGGTGCCTGCAACTGTTTTTCTCGATTTTTGGCCGAGTTTTCCTTGTTATTTGAAGTGTGGCTTTTTATGTTATTTTACAATTTTCGAATTTTTGGCGTCTCCAAACCACTAATGCATATGTGGCATCGTCTGTCGAAGGTTGACCGTTATTAGAAATAAAAAAAATAAAAATTTTTGCGTTTTTTTGACTTGACTGTGTTTTCAACCCAAGAACCGTTGAGTAGTTGTCAGGCATTAAATGCACGCGATTATTTCGGGCTCTAAAAGTTGTTTTGAGTGGTTGTAAATGTATACATATGTATAGATAATTATACCCTGAATACAGTATATAAAGTTTGCCACGAAGTTTGTAACACCCAGAAGGAAACGTCGGAGACCCTATAAAATATATACATAAATGATCAGCATGATAAGCTGAGTTGATATAGCCATGTCCGTCTGTCTGTCCGTATATACGCGAACTAGTCTCTCAGTTTTTGAGAAAATTTAGCATATGCTCATTTGTCGAAATGGCCGATTTCGGATCACTATAGCATATAGCTGCCATACAAACTGAACGATCGGAATCAAGTGCTTGTATGGAAAACTCTTTCATTTGACGAGGTATATTCACGAAATTTTTCATGGCTTATTATTTACGGCAATAATGCAATCTCCATAGAAATGGTATAGATCGGATGACTATAGCATATAGTTGTCATATTAACTGAACGATCGGAATAAAGTGCTTGCATGGAAAAATTTTTTATTTGACTAAGTATATATCACGAAATTAGACAGCAATCTACCCTGGGAATCAATCGGAATCAAGTTCTTGTAAGGAATCATTGTATTTGTAAGTTTTTTTCTTGTTTTTAGTAACATTCATGAATACTAAACAAATGACTATAATATCGAACGTAAATTACTGAAACAATTATGTGAGAATGCCTATTCAAGGCATACACCACTTCAATACACATATGTATATACCTACGTGAATAAAAAAGTACGGGCGGCATGATTATTAACGAAACGAAAATTAAATATCCAATTTAAAATAATTATTATAACAGGCATAAGCTCAGTAGTTGGTAGTTGTTAAATTGATTATAATAGTTTTTTTCTGATAGTGCACTTTTTACGAAATAATTTGTATCGCAAAACGAGTTTATTAATCGGTATTTTACATATAATATACCTAAAAACTAATTATTTAGATTCGAATATTAATGAAAATAATTTTCTTTTATTCACAGGTTTTTAATGCAATTGCAATCGGAATGATAATACGCTACCAAGTAAATGCGTTTATTTAATGAGCCACTGTAGGCTCAATACGTACATATGTAAGTATTTTATATAACCACTTGTTCGCATAAAATGCACAATTTAAGAATAATTAATTTGCTTTTCTTTTTAACTTATTTAATTTAATTTAATAAACATGTATAATTGTAAATGATATTTATTCTGTAGTTTTATGTGTCTGATCACTCATTTGTTGTGCAGCTTCTTTTTATTTTATGTACTACTATTATGTACTTAACTTGGAGAACATTTATACATACAATATATTGTGTATTAAAAAGTAGCCACAATAATCCGCTTATATACAATACTGTAAATTTGAAATTCCCTTCTTTCCGCCAGAAATTAAATATTTTCAAGTGTTAGCAAAGTTATAAAACTAAAAATTTTGCAAATTTCCCACACTTTTAGTAATTTTCAACATAACCGTTATATGATGAGTGGGCGTGGTTATTATCTGATCTTCTCCATTTTCACAGCGTATAAAAAATGCTTTTCAGCAAATTTGGTTGCGATAGCTTCAGTGGCTTGGAATATGTATACATTTAACCATTTAGAGGGCTGGGTTACCCACTTTTAAACAATTTTAGCTCACAAGTGCCCCTCACCACTGCGATCCCTTGTCTTAATTTATTGCTTAGTTATGACACTTCATAGGTTTCCGTTTTAATGCGTGGCAGTGGTCCGATTATGCCCATCTGCAATACTAATCCCAGTCCCCAAAAAGTCCGTGTGTGAACTGGACTGCGGCATGCTTTCATACATAGAGGCATTTCAACTGAGTCTATAGTTTAAATTACACACATACATGTATATCGATTCATTTGAATTGAGAAATATTGATATAGCCCGATTTCATATACATTTTAAAATTCTTAAAATTTTAAATTTTTCAGTAAGTAAAATATGCTATTAAGGTAACTCAATTGTGATCTTCTAAGGTTCTAATTAATCAAATAAAAGGAAAAATAAACCTTAAATTCCATGGATCGAACATATGTTCCCAGGATCGCATTAAGTTTAACCCCTACGTGCTTACGAACCATGCTAAGTTGAAAGTTTCAACATTTTCTTTTAAGGTACTGTTTTATTGTTATCCCTTGCCTATTAGATATTGTTTATGCAACGCAAATAAAAGTGTTAAAGAATTTTTTCGAATATTATTATTGTTGTTTGATTAAAAAAATTATTGGGTTACATAAATTTTGTAATATCATTGAAATAGTAGTCGCAAATAGGTACGGGTTATCCCAAATATACTACTACTAAAGTCACACTTAATACGGGTTGCCTACTAATATTCTACTACAAAACGCCCAAATGCCTGTTGGCGTGTTATGTTTTTAAATGTATTACTTTAAGAATGCGTTTATTACATATTCAAATATTTTGCGGTTATAAAAACTCCTAAAGATTAAACTTACATTTAATAAGTATATCGCTGTGAGTGATTTATAATATTTTGAAAATATTATTTACTAATTAGTACATTGTGTTTAGTATTATTATTGATGTTCATGAATTGTACCCATTTTTATACTCTCGCAACCTGTTGCTACAGAGTATAATAGTTTTGTTCACCTAACGGTTGTTTGTATCACCTAAAACTAATCGAGTTAGATATAGGGTTATATATATATAAATAATCAGGATGAAGAGACGAGTTGAAATCCGGGTGACTGTCTGTCCGTCCGTCCGTCCGTCCGTCCGTGCAAGCTCTAACTTGAGTAAAAATTGAGATATCTTTATGAAACTTGGTAGACATGTTTCTTGGTACCGTGAGACGGTTGGTATTGCAGATGGTCGTAATCGGACCACTCCCCCGCCACAAAACGCCATTAATCAAAAACAAATAACTTGCCATAACTAAGCTCCGCAATAAGATACAAGACTGTTATTTGGTACACAGGATCACATTAGGGAGGGGCATCTGCAGTTAAAACTTTTTTTTTAAAAGTGGGCGTGGTCCCGCCTCTAATAGGTTTAATGTGCATATCTCCTAAACCGCTAATGCTATAATAACAAAATTCACTAGAAGCAAATGTTTTTAGCACTTCTATTGACGGTGTGAAAATAGTTGAAATCAGGTGGCAACTCCGCCCACTCCCCATATAACGGTACTGTTAAAAACTACTAAAAGCGCGATAAATCAAGCTTTAAACACGCCAGAGACATTAAATTTTATCTCTGAGATGGTATAAATTGGCTTTATAGGAACCGTGTTCAAAATTAGTCAGTGGGCGTGGCACAGCCCACTTTTAGGTGAAAACCCATATCTTGAGATCTGCTTAACCGATTTCAACCAAATTCGGTGCGTAACGTTCTTTTTATGTTTTAATGTCATAGTGCGAAAATGGGCGCAATCGGACTACAACCACGCTTACTTCCCATGTAACACCATTTTCAATTGCATCTGATTCTTTCACTTTCCACTATGCAAATCAGGTAACAATGATTATATCGTGGTAAAACTTTGCGTGAATAATGCAATTAAAGTATGCCACCTTGCGTCCAAAAATTGTTTAAATCGAACCAAAACTGTTCAAACCCCTAAGTACTAAATATGTGGACCCCAGTGCCTATAGTTGACCTTCTACCGAAAATATCAGTCAATCCACAAAGAAATCTCAAACGAGTATACCATTTGACTTTGCGAGAGTATAAAATGTTCGGTTACATCCGAACTTAGCCCTTCCTTACTTGTTTTATATATATTTTTGTTTTTGTTGAAATTAATACAAGAATATTGTTTTGTCGTGTATTTGTTAATGAATATAATTGAATTGTACCTTTTTTATATGTTCATTTTGGTTTTTGTTTAAGGTTAATATATTGACTTATATTTTTAATGCAATTACTACTCCTAAAGAGCACCTGATTCTATATATTTTTCTTTTTTCTTGTTATATTTGTTATGAAAAATAGATTGATTTAGAATTGTATATATTATATGGGTGAATATAGGTCTTCTGGTGAACCAAACACCCAAAAAAAAACCGGTATCGCGCCTTAATTGCACCCTTAGAGGTGGTGAGGAAAAGCAATATATATGCAA
Organism: Bactrocera oleae; assembly: GCF_042242935.1. Taxonomy (NCBI): domain Eukaryota; kingdom Metazoa; phylum Arthropoda; class Insecta; order Diptera; family Tephritidae; genus Bactrocera; species Bactrocera oleae. The sequence goes on from NC_091536.1 coordinate 22,423,120, forward strand.
TAAACTTTTGTTTCGAAAATATTTTTGAAAGTTTTAAAAATAAATAATGAAAATACAGTGCTTTTATTTACATCTCTGTGTCAAAAAAGGCAGATTTTGGTCAGGTGATCTTAGTTGTGGAACACACATAGGCAAACAGCTGTTGCATTTCTTACTTGTAGGATTATACAATGAAACAAATATGATTTATTTTTTTATCATTTATACAATGATCATTGCAGGATTATATAATACAATGACAATGATTCTTTGAGTATATATAGCCATATTCCCTGTTACGCTCATTACGAGATGTATTATTCTTTTAGAATTGGTGTTTTTCAAAATTCCCTAAGACGTGTTCACACAAGGGCGCCTCTGTCGCCCAAACCAGATTTTGTGTCGCTCGTGCTCGGGTGCACGCTTTCGTTCTTGTTCATAAGAGTTCGCTGCTACCCAATTTGGCATACCTTCGATAATTGAAATAATTTTCATGTTTGCAATAACGCTTGACTCAAGTGGATATTTTCATTATGTTCGGAAATTTGAATTATATAATATTTTTTTTGTTTTTTTAAAAAAGGCAAATATGTATGCAAGTATGCATATTATAACAGAATTTTTTTTCAAAAGAATGAATAAGGGAAAAAGTTAACTAATCAAAAATATTTTTGTGTATCGCGTAAATGAAGCATATAAGAATTTGAAAATGTGATATTAAAGGAAATGCAGAAATTTGTTCGACTCAATTGTTGGCCCCCCTCATTGTGTGAACGCAATGAGTGACACCATAATAGTATTTGCCGACGTGACAAAAGATTACTTGTGTGAACTCTGTCTTTCGAACATAAGAGGGTGCCCTCTTTTGTCAAGATGGTACAACCTATAAGCAAGTCTAAAAATATGTTATCTGCTTATTAGATTTATTTTTCTTCGGAAGTTTTGCCATATGACGTTATAATTGTGTTTTGTGGTTTTATGAAATAAAATGTATATAAAGGAAATGTATTAGATTAAATGTTTCCGCGTTTCTAACATCAAGGGCAATTGTGCAGTGATTCTATTAAACTGAAATTGAATTGAGTCGCAAATAAATCTGTACAGTAAAAATGGTAATATTGGTAATCTTTTTGAAAATTTTGGTTAAAAATTACAATTGGCTGTGGCAACGCTGTTTAATGCAGCCTTCGATTCGATATATAGATATCGTAATTATCTACAGCTCTTTGCAGATAATTTAAATAAGGAATACTACAGCAACAAATACTCAGGGTATCATCAAATTCAGTTTGTTTCTGTAGACAATTTGGCGTTTTTGATAACAATTGTATACTAAAGGAAAACATTTTTACATTAGTCTCTCAGTAATAACCCTATTAATAAAAATCTTTCTTAAAGGGTGCAAATCTAAACCATTCTTAAGTTAAGCAAGTTTGACAGTACGTCCAGGCCGGCGAAATTTTTAGTGAAGCAAGTTCTTGTTGTTGACCTTTATTTGACATTTATAAATAAGAGCGGTAGCAGAACGTTTTGCAGAAAGGCTAGTTTGTCAGCCGTTTTCGACCGACCATAAATTCATAAAGGTGCATACGGAAAGTTGGAAGCAGTCACTTTTAAACTATCTGCAAGGTAAGATTTTATTTTGGATTAACCATAATATGAGGAAGTGATAAAAAATAAGAGAATTGTGTACAAATATACTTAATTAGAATAGGTCGTATTAAAATGTTACGGTGTACTTGTGGTTTATACATTTGTATACTTTTATATTAAATATATATAGGTGTATTTATATATATATTATGATTTTTTTTCTAAATGTGAAATCTTACTATTTTGTAACAAATGCTAAAATTTTTGTTTTCATATATTCCGGGTCATATGTGAGATATTTTAATAAAAATAAACATGCAGAGATTTGCTGCCAAAAAGGGATGAGAAAAAAAAAGAAAAAAATATCTTCGTCCAACCTAATTGAAGATTGTTCTGATTTACACCTGCCCTGCTAAAATATTAGGGTAATATTAAGACAACAGGCATTTTTTAAGCTGATTTAACCTAATATAAAAACAAACATAAGTGGTTTCGAAAAAATATTTGATTTGAGAAAATTTTACGCGTTAAAATGTGCTTACTTCCAAGATTACTCATTTTCTAAAAATATTGAGTCAGATAATATAATGTTTGGTTCTGACCTTTCTTGCTTGTTCAAGTTCTTTCCGATATTCGAAAAAAACGGAATTAATTTTGAGTTCTGGACCAATCTTCTCTTCATTTTATGCATTATTTAATAGCGTGTTATAATTTTCAACGTTAATAAATTTGAAATTTGATGATCTAGCTTTATTCATCTGTTTGTTTGAATGCGAACCAGAGGCAATAATAAATACAGTCAAAACACATTTTTAAAAATATCTCTGGAAGTGAATAACAGTAAATATAAACAATAAAGTTATTTTGAATTTGATATACCAGAGTATGTGGATATCTTTTTATAGTGGTATAACCACTTGCTTTTTCTAATGTACTTAGTCATGTTAATCTTTGTTAGCACTACTACGATTTTAACATGTCATCGATTGCAATGTTTGGCGAGTCGAGAACAGTTATAGAAACTCAACATCTTCGGTTGGTTTCTTTGGTTTTGTTATCCATGTGAAAGTTCATTTGCCATATATATGAGATATATAATATTATTACAATATCTTTAACATAATACCATTATAAGGACAATTTAAATGATTAGCCATAGAAAAGTAATGAATTTAAAAACATTGTTGTGAAAATTTCTTCTAAGCCTATTTTTCGAAATTTTTGTTGTCTCATATCCTGTGGTATTTATAATATTATATGTACATACATATATTATATATATTTTGTTTAGTCGTAGGTGTTGCAAATATACTTTAGGCGAACATAAAACTAATACATTCTTAAACAACAAGGCGAGAATATAAAGATAAGTACATAGTAATCACATTTCTACCGTGGTTCAACTCCGTACCACGAAAAACATTCTTATATTATGATTTACCACCTCCGTGTTTGAAAGTTTTTGTCGTATATCAGGGATTCATTTCAGCGCTTTCGGACGTCGAACCCAATCTTTTCCATCACTACCTACCATATTTATTTTAAATTCGTCAGAAGAAAGGATCTCACGCCACTTTTACTGAACTGAACTGATTTTTAGTAAAATTTAGCGCACTGTGTCCATTTTGTTCCACCTTAAAAGAAAGAACAGTTTATGTTAAAAGTAAAACAATTCAGAAATAAAAAAATGTGTTAAAGATAAAAAAAAAAAATTTAAATAATTATAGATTTCAGTTTAAAATTTAAATTCAAGTACAATCTCATGGATTATTTTTGTCCTTTATTCGTAAATAACATTTTTTATTGTATTTAATAGTTCAATATAATAGTAAATAATGTATATGAACCAGCAGCAACGCGCCGTCGGATCTCACTAGTATTATTCTATTTTTAAAATGCATGAATGAGATCAGTTAATCTACACAAGAGCTCTTCTCCAATTCAGTAAGTGAGACATGCAGTAGTGGAACGTGTTATCTATATAATTTAAATTCCATCGATAACATAGTGACCTGTGCACCTAGCAGAGCATTACAGTGCTATTGTGCTTTCTATACTGAAGGGCATCATAAGTTTTATTCAAGTGTTTGGATCGCTACACTTTCCACTATTATTTCTTATATTAGTCTTTCAATTTAATGAATATACATACATACATAATTTTTGAACGTGCTAATCTGCAATCTAGAGATAAAATCTAAAATATTACAATTTAATGGAAAACAAGGTGCTTCTTAAACCTTGCCAATTGTTCAGTAAAGTATATATAAAATCTGTTAGTACAAATCAAAAAACAATGGCTTTCAAAAGGATATAATTACGATGAATTTGTACCGAGGAGCAAGAGATTAAGGATACTCTCTTCTAAGATATAAAATGTGTATATATTGAATGTTAAATTTTCACGAAGAAATTACGGAATCCCAGAACATTTAGGAGTTTAGATGTTTGCGTCAGCACAAGTGTATTTAATATCTGTATGTATGTATATAGGTAAAAAATATTGCATAATTTATGTTGATTACAACTCATTATTTAAAACAAACACATATTAATAGGCGATAAGAAACTGGAATACATCGATTGATATGATAATAGTTCGCGACGATTTTACATTTAAAATCCAATCCATTCAGTAGCCAGTAGTATTGTAAATCGGAACAAAATGTTGCGAAGACAACTTTCCTTTCGAATGGAGGACCAGGAAAGTTTAGAAAGTTCTCAAAATATTTATATTACATTAATTCATTTTCTATTCATTATAGATGAATCGGCGATTTTCTCGAGTAGAGTCCGGTGCTGACTTAAAAGATTTCTTTGATCGCGGTGATGTTGCGTCGCGAGAAAATCGATGGAATTTTGAAATAGCATGGGAGGTGGCTAATAAAGTTGGAGGCATCTACACAGTCATTCGTTCGAAAGCATATGTTTCAACAGAGGAGATGGGTGAGCAGCTGTGTCTCATGGGCCCTTATAAGGAGCATTGTGCACGCACAGAAATGGAGGAGATAGAATTTCCACGCGGTAATCCACTCCTAGATGCAGTGAATACAATGAGAACGCGAGGTTATAAAATACATACAGGGCGTTGGTTAGTTGATGGTAACCCACAACTCATACTTTTTGATATCGGCTCAGGTGCATGGAAATTAGATCAATTCAAATCAGAGTTATGGGAAAAATGTCATGTTGGTAAGAGATTTATAAACGAGTTAATATATATATATATATATATATGTATATTTGTCATTTTATAATAAATCTTAGGCGTACCACATTTAGATGTTGAAACAAACGATGCGATTATATTAGGCTTTATGATTACTGAATTTCTTGAAGAGGTTTGTATATACATACATATTAATTTGTTACCTTAGTATAGCACGATTCTAACCTCACATATGTGTATATTCAGGTTTCAAGTAGTCTGAAAATATGTATGTCTTGCTATAGTGATTTTTATCAAAACCATTATGCTTATTTAATTAAAGGAATTGTAAGCTGAACCAGCTAAATTTGGTTCACAAATGAATGTGAGATTAGGATATTATTTCTAAGGCAACGGTAAATAAGTACACGTATAAAGTAAATAATCAATGATTTGATTACTATAATTTTAGTTTCAAAATCGTGCTTTAGATTATTCTAGCAACCATGAACTGCAAACCCCTAGAATAGTCGCTCATTTTCACGAATGGCAAGCGGGTGTTGGCCTGATCGCGCTACGGACACGACATATAGAAATTGCTACAGTTTTCACAACGCACGCTACACTCTTGGGCCGTTACCTGTGTGCTGGTAACACAGATTTCTATAATAATTTGGACAAGTTTGCTGTAGATGAAGAAGCGGGAAAACGACAAATTTACCACCGATATTGTATTGAAAGAGCTGCCACTCATTTATGTCATGTGTTCACAACAGTATCTGAAATTACCGGATATGAAGCAGAACATTTACTCAAGCGAAAACCTGATATCATAACGCCAAATGGGCTCAATGTGAAAAAATTTTCCGCCATACACGAATTCCAAAACTTGCATGCAGTTGCTAAAGAAAAAATCAATGAATTCGTTCGGGGACATTTTTATGGGTAGGTTCTATTATCAATTGCTGATGTGCAAAAAGAGATTTTAATCATTTACTTATTTATAGACATATGGATTTTGATTTAGATAAGACGCTTTATTTTTTTATTGCTGGACGCTATGAATTTGGAAATAAAGGTGCTGATATATTCATAGAATCATTGGCTCGACTCAATGCCATGTTAAAACATGAAAAGCCTGATACAACTGTTGTCGCGTTCCTTATATTTCCCACCAAAGTAAATAATTTTAATGTAGATTCCCTACGTGGGCACGCAGTTATTAAACAATTGCGCGACACCATTAACAACGTGCAAAATTCAATTGGCAAACGTATGTTTGACTCTTGCGTGAAAGGACATATACCTAGCCCAGATGAACTCCTTACAAAAGATGATTTGGTTAAAATTAAACGTTGCATGTTCGCTATGCAGAGAGATTCAATGCCTCCAGTAACTACACACAATATAGTAAGATACATACATATATCGCATAGACATTATGAATGGACTATATTATACAAACATTTTACTCATTGTTACTCAGGTTGATGACTGGAATGACCCTGTTTTGAGTGCTATTCGGCGCTGCAATTTGTTCAACTCGGTGCATGATAGGGTGAAAATGGTCTTCCATCCTGAGTTTTTAACGTCTACAAATCCACTTTTTGGCATTGATTATGAAGAATTTGTACGTGGCTGCCATTTAGGAGTATTTCCGTCGTACTATGAACCTTGGGGATACACCCCAGCGGAGTGCACAGTTATGGGAATACCAAGCATAACTACAAACTTGTCTGGCTTTGGTTGTTTTATGAATGAGCATATTTGCGAACCGAAGTCTTATGGTATATATATTGTTGACCGTCGATACATTGGTTTGGAAAACAGTGTTCAACAACTTTCCGGATTTATGATGGAGTTTTCAAGATTAAATCGGCGACAACGCATAATTCAGAGAAATCGTACGGAACGTCTTAGTGATCTTTTAGATTGGAGAACTTTAGGAATTGTAAGTAATGAGTGTATTTAAGTAAATTTATTTTATAAAACATAATTTTAAAATTTTTTTTAAAGTACTACCGCCAAGCTAGAGTTAAGGCACTACAAGCTGTATACCCTGATTATGTTGATGAAGGATCTCTCTACAGTTCACGGAGTACATTGAACTTTTCTAGGCCCTTCAGTGAACCACCAAGCCCTACATCCTCCAGTAACTTTCTAATTTAATACGTAATAATTTTTGTTTAAACTTTTTTTCTCTAGGACACACAACACCTGCTCCATCAGTGCATGGCTCTGACGATGAAGATTCCGTAGATGATGAAAAAGAATTAAAGGAATTGGGAATTAAGTAAAAACACTTTCAACTGTAGACTAACCTTCTTGGCTAATTCATATTAACAAATTTAAAAAGTTTTTTTTTTAAATGCAGTTAATATTGAATGTTATGTATAAAATAGAGATTTAAATTATATTAGAGTTTTAAGTTATTTCATTGAAATAATACTTAACAATCCGTAAAACCACATTAGCCACAAGAAACATATGCTGTGTTTGAAAAGTAATTATGCTCAAACTGTATTTGCTGCCCTACAGAGGCTTCATAAATTCCAAAATCTTCGGCAAGAAATACAAATGTTATCGTTCTAAATTGCATATTTTTTTTTCAAGAGTATTGATTTTTTCGTATTTTTTTTAATCGTTTATATTTTTTTCTCATTTATTTTATAGTAGAACGTACAGACAAACAAATGTAAATTTTAAACTGATTTAAATAACGTTATGTTATGTTAAACAGGATTCTCGAATACTAGGAAATATATGTCGCTTTTCGTAGGTCAGTTATTTACAGTTAAATTTTCTGACAACTTCTTGTTTGTGTTGAATACGTGATGCATAAAATTGTGTTGAAAAGAGTTTAAAACGATGTGTTTTTATTGTGTGTTGTGCCCTTGAGTTCGAACGGTCGATTTATTAGTACTTTCGATTAGTGTTCAACGAAATCGTGAATGGAATACAATCATATTTGGTATCATATTCACTTATTATGAAGCTCAGTTTTATAACTATATTTTATTTCCCTACAGCGAAAAAAATACAAAATCATATGTGATATAAACTCAACCGAAGAGGCTAAATTTAGTATATATTGGGAAACGGAAGGGCTGACTGCATTCATTTTTGACATTGCTCAGGTATACTTGAGAACTTATTTTCAAGTAATTTTACGATCTTTATTGATTTGTATACTGGAAAGTAAAATAATCAATTTTTTTAATGTTTTGTTATATGGGAAGTAGGCGCTGTTGTTGTGATTATCTAGATAATGTTTAGGGGAAAGCAATAAGTTGGCTGTCTTCGAAGTCACTTAACGTTAGGCACAGGAAACGAGCTGTTTCGACGGGTTCGGGACATAGATAGAGGAGAGTTTAATGAGTAGGCTTTCTTGGGCATACAAAGAGGTGATAAGTGTTATGCGAGGACTCTTTGCATGCGGGACATAGATTTTGTTTGCCAGGGTCTAGTCTAAATAAGTAAGAGTTTAACCTGCTACAATATCTAGAGCGAAGTTGCGCTAAGGTCACTCTTATTTCACGCGGCAACTCGAGCTCTTGTTATGAAATAGGTAGTTTTTGAACTTCAAGTACGCTGTTCACTGGAAGGGAGCCTATGAAGGTGTTAAAAGCTCCACTGTGAATTTATCTATCTTTATAGGTTTTCGGTTAATGGAGTTTTATGGGCGTGGCACTGGTCCAATTACGCCCATCAACGAACTCGTCTTTACTTTTTTGCCAAGGAATATGGGTAGAAAATTTCATTACGATATCTCAATTTTTACTCAAGTTACAAGTTAAGTCTTGCACGGACAGACGTAGAAAAGTCGTATTTTGTAAATTCAAACAACTTAAATTGTAATAATCGAAATATACACTAAAGTTGGTTAATTGGTTGTAAGTTCTCCAGTTTTGCTACGTTAGAGGAGATCACAACCTTAAAAATTCACAACATACTTAAAAGCTTAGATTTTAGAGCTTTATTATATAACAAGAGACATTAATGAATATAAAAGCTTATGCAACGTACAAATATATATATATATTATATAGTATATAGGAACTCATTCATTCTTTGGAGCATGTCCACAAAACCGAACACGGCGCTGAATACTTGCAAGCGTGTTGGAACCATAAACAGTTTATACGCGAGAGTGATTTCGTGCGGACATGAATCTCGGCAGTCAACGGGTAATTTAGAAGAACTTAAGTAAATACACAATTTTACAAAAAATAAAAATAAAATATTTTCATTTGGGTGTGGGTCTGTGTATGCGTATGAGTTTTCGAATTCGTTCGTACAGTACATACGACGTGTCCACTAAATATGGAAACTTGACGCGCCTTTGCCTCCCTCAATTCATCGTAGGCAAAAAAAAATCGGTTTAAAATTGCAAACATAACAAAACATATTTCATACAGTATGCAAGAGTATGTGTAGATGAACACAACTTACATACTTACATGTCCGTGTAACGATGTCAGTTGGGGTAACCTTTAAATGAACTGTACAAGTGGAAATAAACGAGAAAATCATTATTAATTGTTTACTCTTAACATTTGTGTATGCAATTTGATTAAACACCATTGAAATGGAAAAAGTGTGACAACGACTAAACCGACACACATACAAACATACATATGTATGTATGCATGTATAAGATTTGGCAGCGTGGGACGTCAGCGTCGTCTTATTGATGCCGTATTTTGGATTTAGTTTATTGATGTTGCAATTGTTGAATTTATTTTATTTTGTAACATTGTATACGTTGATAATACAAAAGTTCTAGTGCTATTAAATACAAACAGTTGTAATATTGATATTACTTCAAATTTATATTTGACGGAAAACGCCCAAGTTAGTTATACATACACTTGTATATACATAGATATATATAATTTTGTATAGTGGTTGACAACAATTAATCGACAACGTTTATTAAATTTGGATTAATGTACTGTTTCATCATTATGACTGAACATATATGAACTTGAATATGATTGATACCGTACATGTACGTACTTATGTATGTATCCACGTTCTTCACTATTGCTTATCGACATCGGATACCTGAAGATTTTAAGAGGTCAGAATGTAATTGTAAAGCGGTACTGCACTGAAGACAGTAAAACATGAATAACGTAAAGTACATAAGTATGTACATACATATGTATTTGAAATGCTAAATTATTATAAGTAGTTTAATAGCTACCCACATAATATTCCATGTCAATGAAATTTCGTTATGACTACGTAAACCCAATTATTAAGAATGTTTTATGAATTATAAATTATATATTTTAAATTGTGTACCCTAATACATACATAAGTATATTTAATATTGTATATACAACAACACATACTTATTTAGAAAATACTCAATTTTTTTTTTGGCTTTTACCCACTCTTCTTTATGTCAGATTTTATGCGTGGGTGTGCATCGTCTCCACACTGCTTTGGTATATGTGCAGTTACTGACAATAAAATAGAACAAATAGATGATTTCGAAATAATTAACAATCTAAATTAATTGACCGCTAAATTTCGGATACATTTTGCCTGTAATCGATTCCTGCAATATTTATCTTCAAAAATTATAAAAAGTTCCCAAAAATTTGTGTTTACTGCTTTGAAACCTCCAAAAAATGTGAATTAAGGGGACGCCCACGAAACGACGTAACAGGATGACAATTATGTGTATAGAGTTTTTGTCAAAACGCAATCCTTTGAAGTACTCTGTATGTATCCAAACAGAATTGGGTGTAGAAATTTCTTCGAAAATAATCTCTTCCGAAATTTGTCCCGAAAAGTTCCAATGTTGACAAAAAAAAAGCGGAACGATCATATTGCATTTGCTTCAGCGCATATCAATTGAATCGGTGAAAATAGTGCAATAAAGTAGCATAAGTTCCCTTGGTCCGATGAATTTACAATTAATATGGTAGGTAGCCATGGAAAAAATTGGGTTCAACGTACGAAGAATGCTAAAAAAATCCCCAATACACGACAAAAAATTTGAAACACGAAGGTGGTAATATGGGGATGAATTTCGTGGTACGGAGTTGAACCTTAGAATTTTAAAAGATGTAATGCTTCCTTATGCTGAATGGAATATGGCTTTAGTTTGGCAGTTCCAGCATGATAATGACCCGAAACATTCCTCGGGTGTGTTTAAGACTTGGCTATAACATCAAGGGATCGATGTTATGACTAGGCCGGCGCAATTTTATTATTCCGATGTTAATTCTATAAAAAACCTGTAGAAGGTTTGGAAGATTGGGATCCATTAAACCACGATATAAGGAGCAACTGTGGCAAAAAGTCCAAGAGGCGTGGTATTCAATACCGAACTCAATCTGTAAAGCTCTAGGGGAATCTATGTCGACAACGAAATTCTAACTTATATGCATTTTTTAATAATAAAAGTCTTTTTACGAGTTTCGGTCTCGTGATACCCTTTTATTGTCAATTGAAATTCCTGACAGTTCCTTTTAAAGTTTTCTGCTAATAACACTTAAATTTATAATAAGTTAGGTTTGCTTTCATTAACTATAAAAAATAATTGTTTCCTCATTAAGATTCATAAGAACTGTGGTAACACGTTTTTTTTTTGCAAATAGTTGGAAATAAGACTTTGATTCTATTTTATTGTCCGTAACTGTTTCTGTATATACTGTATGACTGAGCTGTTTAATACATATGCGTGAACTAAATGTTACTTTTCATCGCATATTCAGATACTTACATATGTTTTGTATTTACGAATTTAAGTAAAACAGATACAAACTAAGAACAATACAAAAATCAGCAACCAAGAATAATTAAATTAAAGAGTGTGGCACTGACTGCTTTATGTATGCTGACTGCGAATCTACCATAACTTTGTAATATGTTTTTGTATAGGTATACATAGATATGTATGTATGTTTACATTCACATACAAAGTTATTAAGATTTTACGTGAAGATGAGTAATGTATGTGTATTTGTACAAAAATGTTTACTACATGGTTTGAAAAATCTTTGGTTTTGGACCGAGTAATCGTGTCACAAACAAAGAATCTGTATCTTCGTTTAAGAGTACTAGAGCTTGGGTACTCTCAAAATTTCATAATATTTCATGCAATGATTTTCAATTATAGGTCGCAAAGAGACACTATCTCGGCTCAGAATGTGTATGGTTTCATGTAGTAAACGTGTGAATTTTGAGAGCAACATGTTGCACAGTTTTTCATTCATTTCGGATGAATCAGCACTAAGTTCTGAGGATCATCGCAAACCTACTTTTTTCGAGACGATTTTTAAATCGTTTTCCATGAAATTTTTATATAAAATTTACAATGTCATACTTTACGAAACATGAATGCTTTTGCACGAAAAATGTTTATTTAGTCTGAAAGCTGTTATCCCTAGCGGTTATGGGAACTTTTAACATTAACAATTGTTTATATAATATTTACATATAATGCAAGCGCCTTCGTCTTTCAAGTGAACTACAAGTTTGGGCAACAAGAGTCTTTATGTGCGAACCGTCACTAAGGTATACTCACATATGTATTCAAAAGATACGTATGCATGGATTTGTAGTGTATGTGCACATGTGTTTTAACTGAGAAAAATTACGTTAAGTCTCTCATATGTATTTTGAGAGAATATTTATTTGCATGCACTCTCTACATGTTGCACGGATTAGTAGTTTTTCCCTTATTGGTTGTTCCTAACACCATTGATAAAAATAGTTTTTATTGTACCTAAGATTTAGGAGATGAATTGATCAAGTTATTTCAATGAACTTATTAATACTAGATGTATAACTTAACGTAAGGGCATATACTCTAAGCAATTTTTTAAAATATGGTCGTTTTTTTGAAACCTTTAAAATCACATATTTTTTATTAACCATTTAAACTACCTTAGTTAGATGATGTGTCAACATGCTTTGCAACAGCTCATGCTAATGAACAAAATTAAACATGTTGACATGAACACCTCTACTACTGTTGTTGTTGTAGTAGCGGCAAAAACATTCCTGAAATAATTTTGAAGAATACTGCCGAGTTTACATTCCTTGGCCGAATAAAAATTCGGGACCGTTTCGTGTTACGTAGACCCGATTGTCGTAGGAACGGCATCTCTACTACTCTTGACTGCCGGAAGATTGTATTACAAAGAGTTATAATTACTGAAAATTAAAAAGTAAAATTATATCGAAAACTTCAGCTTACAATTTAATTTAATTTCTCAACAAAACTACCATACATTTTCGTTATTTAATTTTTTTTTTATTTTACATTACAAAAAAAAAAAATGAATTAGAAAAATGAGCATATGGAAGTAAAAAGAAAGACAAATTTCAAAATGTTAAATTTCAATAAAACAACTTTTATCAGCTTTTATTTTATAATTTTTGAGTTGAAAATCTCATTTTAAGAAAAAGAAGTTGACTATCAACCTCGATACATTTTTTCTATCATGTCACATCATGGTGGAACCGCTCTTCTAGTTAATCACTATAATCTCCAAAATTATTCGAATTTTATCCAGATGATTTCGGAGATAATCTAACCTGACAAACATATTTTCTTCTAGGATGTGAAAGTAAACCTGCAAATTTTGCACAATTTCTTACTAATTTTTTACTTTATGGTTACCTAGGAAAGATTCTCTTTCCAAAACCATTATAACTTTGATAAAGTGTATTTTGAATTAATTGCCGTATTTAAGGACCATCAAATATTCTACCTTTCCACTTTTCCTACTAAGCTTCGCAAATTTTTTACAAATGTAATTAAATCAATATCCTTCCACGTCCAGTGCTTTGGCAAATTGCTTTAGCATTCCTAACTAGATCACGAATTAAATCACTGATTTCATTTAAAAAAAATAACTTTGACGTATGTAAGCACATATGTATGTCCCATTCACCCATTTCTGAGAATTTGGCGACATCTTTGTTTCTGAGAGCATGCGAATTACTCTTGAAACGAAAGCGAGATTTTCATTTAGTAAAACAGGCCATCATGATTACAATCTTAAAACCTTCTGCATCCTTTTTTGCATATTTTCGTTAAGGAGCCTGAAAGTAGATATCTCACTGATCCCTTTGTATACGCTAAAAAGGTTCGCAAAACCCTAATCATGGCTGGGAAAAAAAATATTATTGTTAACAAGCCGATAATTGAGCAAATTATGTATCTTATATTATTCATATAAACTTTCATGAATAAATTCGTTGTCTGGGCATTTGAAAACATCAAAATTTTCTAACATATCCAGGGCCACTAAAAAAAATTTGTAGAGCTGTGTAAGTGTTTGGAATGCATTTTGATTTTACAACGAGCATATGCCATTTTAGTTTTTAAAGCACAATACTACAATGCTAACAGCTTTTTATAACTGTCGCGGAAAACCAAAATTCTAAAACTGATAGCTGTAGTTATGGCTATGGTAATGTCATTATGGTATGGTATCATTAACCGAAAACTGTGCTGCCCATAAGATTGGTTGGATCGACATAACATGATTATTACTATGACAACTTCAATTGAATCTTTAAGTGCGACTTTTTTCAAACAGTGTAAATTTTATACCAAATACAATATCAAAAACTCAAATCTGACAAATTAGTCCCAATAAATATCATTCGAAAATTATATTGCTAACAATCGGATCTGTACGTAGAATATTTTTATCATTAAAAATGTTTAACATACAAATCTAGCGTACATAGTTATGTACAATAAACAAAATATGTAAAAACTATTTTAAAATACAGTGCGTATTCGGTAACCGAAACTCCATATACTTATGTACGCACAATTCTTTGAATAAATCTAATTTAATTATTTTGGCTTTGACAGTGATCGATTCGTTTGTCATATTTTTTCACCAACTAAAGGAGTTGATTGAAGCTGCCACATGTTAAAAAAGCTCAAAAACTGTGTGAGTTATTGATTTAAAAAATTTTGATATTTTATTTCTAAATGTTCGAGGTGTGTTGAATATTTTTTTATTATTTTAATATGTTGATATAAAAAATATATGTTATGTTGTTATAAAAAACCTTGCGGAGAAGCTATAATACCCTTCACATATATAAAAGATTCGCAACAAGAAATTGATTCCCAACACCTAGAAAACTTGCTACCTGTGATCTTTGCTAATTACGAAAGAATAAAAAGTTCCCTTGCGTCCGATAATCCTTAAATCCTTAGATTTTAATTATTCTTTATGTGGGGAAAAGATCTAGAGAAGTGCCACGTCCCCCTAATACCTAGTATGAGCCACGATTCAGCACAAAAACTTTAAAACATGGTGGGTCAAGTAAACAATAAAATTCTCGTACAGTTGGTCCAATCTATTGAATTGAAGGCATCATGGATCAGCAGACATACATATGTGAATATACTGCAAAATGACATGCCCCTAAAATGGCAGCTCTTGAATTTCCACAGCTTGCTCTTCTAATGGATGCTGAGTGATAGTGTTGCGAATAGTACGCTCAGTAGGTCGATTATGTCGAGTTGAGCGAAGCGCCCGAAACACATTCTTTACAGAACGTGAATTTTCGTAATAAAGTTAAACGATTTGTAAACATTGTTCAAGCGTAAGTCTTTTTATGATGAAATGCCAAACAATACTGAACAAAAATATCATGACAGCTTGACACGACTCACACGTGATCTGTCAAAAAAAGGCTATTGAAAAAATGACCTCTACTCACCCGTTATAAATGTAGTACGGAAAGGGAGTTTTGCATTTGCAAAGCAACCGGACGTAAAACTATTTAAAATTGTTAACAATTAAAAAAGATTTAGAGTGCTGGTACCCACTATACCCACTATATATCAAACAATGGATATCTTATTCAATGATAGCCGGTATGGCTTTCTATTAATGTTTGACAGTTTAAAAGTTAGGATGTCAGTAATATTCCATTTACCAAATATGATTATCAAGTCTAAATACGTTGCTTCTGTATGCGCATGACACTCCAAAAATAACGTCTAGTCGTCCCAAAAATAGTGTGTATACATATTTGAACACTTTCTTTTTTTATAACATATATTCATATTGGAATTAATTAAACTCTGACTATATACAAATATTATATATATACGTGAATATATTATATGTATATACACACATACTTGTATAACTCTATAACTATCTCGTTTAGTTTTATAGCGTGTTCAAAAAATAATGTTTTCGTTTTCCACAGTGTAGGTCGCGTTTATGGGAAATAGTGTTTAGTAGTAGTGCAGGATCCAATTATCCATGATAATTTTTGTTGTAAAGCATTTCAGCTGACTTCAGTAAACCCTTTTTACACAATTTTATCGTTTCAAGGGCATTTCGGTTTTCTGTGAAGCAATTCTAAACCCCAAATCTTTGAACAGAGAAGCATCCATTTAACATGCAACTTTTGTGGCTGCTTAATACTCCTGTGAATTAATGTTTGCACTTTTCTTAGCCAAACACGTCTCAAGACGTTGAAGAATACAAAAGGTGATTTATCTGAAAATATTACATTGCTCCAATCACGGTTGATGTTTTCCTGGGCTCAATGCAAGCTTTTTTCAAATTGTGTTTTGAAAGTAGGGGTTTGATTACAGTATTGCTGCGTTTGTTGCCAGATCTCTGAAGTCTTTTCCGTATTGTATTTAGAGATAGTTCGAATCCCTTTTTAAACAAAATTTTTTAGTTCCTTTATAATGGTCACAAATGTACAACTCGTATTTAAATGCTTTGCAGTTTTGGTTAATAGTCCATTAGGGATCTTTAGTATGCATCGTTTGAAAGGCTGCTACAAAAAGTTTGCTCAGTATAGCACTAATTTTTCTTATTTCACGGTACGACGTGACGCATTAAAAATATCAAAAAAACTGACCGAATTGTACGCGTCAGTGATCGAAATTGACAAAAAATAGTTCTTTTTTGAACGCACTGTAGGTATGTATAACAAACAACCGTTAAGTGAAGAAAATTTGAATACTCTGTAGCACCATGTTGCGAAAGTATAAAAATATGTTATAAAATTTGCTGATTTGTATGGCTTTGTTCTGATTTTGCTCCCAAATATACTGTATGTGACAAAGAAATACGAGCATCTGGCTGCATGAATTCGCCAGCCCACTATTAATACATATGATATGAATCGCTTCTGAAATTGTTTATTCGAACTAATTACTATAAAAAAGTCAATAAATTGACATTAAACCCTTTATAATGTTTTGTTATCAATTCTTATTACCACAGTATTGTAAATTGTATACAGTGTACAGTACTTGTTGTAAAGAATTAAGGCCAACGGGTAAAGCATATTTGTAAATACTTATTTTGATGGTAAATTGAAGTTTTCATTCTATTATATTTTCAGTTTACGCTTACAAACTTATTCACTTGGCGTGTATACATACAAACATACATACATACTACATATATTTGGCAATATGTTAGTCGCTAACACTTAACGCGGACAATTCGCGTTATTCAGTTAAATCTTTTCGTTGTTGTGTTCCATGTTAAAAAACACCTTAAATTCGAAGCTTCAAAATTACTGTAAAATTAGGGTATATTTTACCAGAATTTCAAATAGCTTTAGTATATTGCCATTGTAGGCATACACATCTTACGAGTGTGCATATAAGTATGTAGTTATTGGAACATAGTATGTTTATTGCTTTGTAAGCAAATGGTGGTAATAACAGCCACTGCTTGTCGCATTGAAAAACTGTAGCCGATTAAGCCATAATTTCAGTAATATAGAATACTACTTGTGCCCATCGCGGTTGGATATTGTTAGTATAAAGAAGGTTGTTTGAAATGAAAATGGCACCTATACTGACTAACTATTGACTCCCTTTTTGCTCAGTGGTACGAACAACGCCAATTTACATTAATACCCAATACACATTAATCTAGTTATGTTTACATTAAACTAACCCAACAGCGTTAATTTATGTATAGCATTAAGCTTATTTATAGCACTATTTTTTATCATTTTATCTTCGTTTTTCCATTTTCATTTAATAAAAAGGTTAGCAATTCAAATTATAAAAATATATGTGTCAAGTGAAGAGTATATGTGAAACAACGAACTGAGTCCACAATGTTCGGCTACCTAAAACTATGCTTATTAACTAAATTATAAACCTAAATTAAGACTATTACTTAACTTTTTGTAACGTATTTACGTTTTCTAGAATCTCAACCGATTATATTGCAATTATTGAAAAATTCGGAATATCTTTGGCAATTATTGGAATCAAGTACCTTTAGAAAATATACGCATGTATTTTACATGTTAAATTATTACTTCCCGATAGCTACGAATGCTTTTCGATGATGTTACTGCCTTCGGGGCGATCAAACAGTGATAGAATAACAACTCCTCAATTGGTAGACAAAAGCACAAATAAATTGAAAAATGTACAAACAACAGCGTCAATAATATCAAAAAATAATGGACCTGTGTCCACAATGGACACTAATTCTCTATCACCTGGTAATCAGAGTGAAAACGGAATCTGTTGTAGCGCTCATTCCATTCTTACCTCAAAATTTCCAGCTTTGATTGGTACTACGACAGAAGACTATTCTGTATTGAGTAATACTGAAAGTTGGAAGGAAATTGGTCAACAATTACAAGCGCTACAGGAAACTCTGAAGGATGAGTGGACTGTTCATATGGGTAAAGAGGGCCGGCTATATTATTGCAAGTAAGTAAGGAGGTGTGGCTTGCACTGTAATAATTATACAAACACTTTAATATGTTAACAAATTATGATAGATATCATAATATTAAATATACAAACATACATATATACTCGTATTTGAAAGTCATGTATTAAATGATAGCGAACATATTAGCTACAAGTTACCAGTATCAAGGGTGATAGTTTTAAAATAGACAACTTACTGCATTCAGACTGCATTAATTTTATCAATAGACACGTAATTTTCCTAAATATAACTAAGGAACAATAACTAGCTGTAGGAGATAAAAAGGGAAGTTATCCTAAACTTGTCCATTAATTTGCAATTAATCGTAGAGGTTCTACCACTGCCATTAATAGTATATGCAAATTATTATTAGTTGGGATAATATGCATTAACTAATTTCATGAATGGATGCACACGGATGAGCTCATTTGTAGCCAAATGGATTGCTGCAGATATGATCATGATATCCAGTTGTTCACTTCATTAGCCTCGAAATTTTTAACAAAGCATTTACAATTGTTCACATCGTAGGAAAATCATAATTAAAATATATCTTCTTCTTACTAGCCATGTTGCTAAGATTTCCAGTTGGTTACCATCTAGCGAAGACTGGAGTAAATATGAAGTATTGCCTTATGGATGGGAAAGGGCTATAGATTCAAAAGGAAGATCATATTACATAAAGTAAGTAGTCGAAATAAAAATTAGACATCATTAATGTTAATATATATGTTTTTCCTATTTTATGAAGTCACATAAATAAAACATCCACATATGAGGCACCTGAAAATGTACAGTGTGATGGCAATTTACCCGAACCAAGAATGGTAACTCTTCAGCGCAGCCCTACCCTAGGTTTCGGTTTCGTTGCTGGCAGCGAAAGACCAGTTATAGTACGTTTCGTTACAGATGGTGGACCCAGTATGAATAAAGTAACTCACTTTAGGTTATTTTTAAGAATAATAATCTAAATTATATATGTTTAAATTAGCTTCAACCTGGTGACCAGATTCTTGCAGTAAACGGAGAAGATGTAAAAGAGGCTCCTCGTGATCATGTTATTCAATTGGTACGAGCTTGTGAAAACGAAGTAACAATAATGGTGTGTCAACCAACGCATATCTTTGCACCTGGTCGTAAATCTACACTCCTCTCAGCGGGTAAGCGTGCAAAATTACGGACGCGACCTAGTCGGGTACGCTTTGCTGAGAGTGTTTGCGTTAATGGATCACCGTTATTTCCGGTGAGAAAGCAATAATACTAATGTTTTATGATGTGGAGATAGGATTTTCCCGAGCCATTTTTCTAATTTCACTTCCATTTTTTCTATTATTAAACAATTTCTTTATGTTTACAACGAAATTTAATTATTGTTTCTTAGAAATTTATAAAATATTTCGTTTCATTTGTATTATTAAACAGGCATCTGCATTTTCATTGGGCGACATCTGTGTACCGCCAATGGCAAATGTGCTCAAAGTATTCCTTGAAAATGGGCAAACAAAGTCGTTCAAATACGATTCCTCAACCACTGTGCAGGTATTACAATATTTATGAATTACAAGTATATACACATAGTTTTTATAACTATAGTAATGTTATATAGAACAATGATAGTATTTATGAGTAAATTAATCAAAATCGTTTATTGAAAGGATGTGGTGCGTTCACTTCTAGACAAGTTGTGTCTTTCTACAGGGGAAATCTTTAGCCTCGTATTGGAGCATGTGAAAAGTTTAAAACGGAATAAGCTGACATTACTAGATCCTGAGGAATCTTTGGCGCGAGTAAACTTTTTCTCTCCCATTTGTACTCTTTTAAAGTAAATTAATGATATCATACAACATTGCAGATCGCTGCGCGGCCTGGTGCTCATAAATTGCGATGTTTATTTCGCGTGACTTTTGTACCGAAGTCTGCTGGTGATTTGGCTCAGAAAGATCTGAATGCATTAGATTATTTATATATGCAATGCTGTAATGATGTGACACAGGAACGCTTTGCACCCGAACTTCAGCCAGAGGTAGCATTAAGACTAGCCGCATTACATATGCATCAGCATGCATTGGCCAATAACATTTCACCAACAAAATTAACAGTTAAAGCTGTTGAGTAAGTTTCAAATACTAGTATATTTATAATATGCACGAATTTAAATATTCTATTTACTTTTAGACGAGAATTTGGTTTAGAAAGATTTGTACCGATATCTTTATTCGAGGGAATGAAACGGAAGGAACTTAGACGTTTGATATCGCACTTTCTAAAATTAAATGCAGAAATGACTGGCTCAACCGGTAAAGTTTTGACACAGTTGCAGGTAAAAAATACTTGATTAACCATATTTTTTTATAAACTTTTATTATACATACATACATTAAGTTTACAAGTACATCAAATAAATTATTTATACATACATAATACTCTAACTGCATAACAATTATATTAATATACATATATAAAATATCTATTTTTAGGCAAAATTACACTATTTGGATATTATCTCAAATTTACCCAGTTATGGCGCTAAATGTTTCAGTACAAACCAAAGGGAAGGTGTTGAACGCGTTTTACTTATTAGCCCACGCTATGGCTTGAGTCAAATTCCAAGTGTAAGAAATTCGGTGGTATGTATTTATAGAGTAATTCTTTAGTTTAGATTTGCTCAATGTCTTTGTTAATGGCGAAGTTATCTATTGTGAAGTCAATTAAGTCAGTAAAAGTAGGCGCAGTTAGGGGCAAGTTTACTTATTTAAAACAGTACAAAGAGGACGTGAATAGCATAATAGGTACCAAAATTTTTCTTTATTATTTTATTATTATTAATTTTATTTTTTTAGCATCAAAATAAAAATCATAATAAATATAAAATCAATACAGTTTTGCTTAAATGCTATATTCCTAGTTTCAGATTTTAATTCCATTGGCAATGCATTGAACAATCTTAGACCTTTGTGTGCTTTAGCACAAATCGTCTAAATGTCATCCTTATTTTTTGACTTTACATGTTTATTATTATTATTTATAGAGTTATCGTTGTATGGGAAGTGGGCGTTGTTATTACCTGGTAATTGTTATTTTCACATCCATACCTTAGTCGTATTGAAAAAAATAGATTACTTCTGAACGGCTTTTTTCAGACATCTCAATTATTTTAAGAGATTCATACACAAAAAATGTTTTCTTTAATTGGAGAAAATTGGAAACGGTCGAAAGACAAATATAATTTACAGATTGAAATAATTAATTAATTTTTACAGAATGTCCACTGACCAGCAGCCGATAGAAACTTTTTATATATTGCCGCTCTATATTTTCTTGGAGAATTAAAAACGGACTTGTCAAACTACTAAAGTGAATTTATTGCCAGAAATATTAATAGGCAATATGCGGTCTACGAGAGTATAAAAAAATCATAGATTAACAATTTCAAATTTTACTTTTTAATTTTTCATGGGTCCGATCAATATATTTACTAAATAGTTATAAATTTAGTACATACCATATATTATAAAACCGACTTTAGCAATAGTCTTAGATTAATATTGTATTTTACACAGCCTCAACCTATATCAGCTATTGAAGACTTTAGTCATGTCACTGTCAACCGTGAAGATGACGTGTCTTGCAGTGTCACCATTTATATGCAAGGAGGCAAAGCAGTCAAATTTTCGATGGAGGATCGTGATGCATGTGAATTTTCACTAGTTTTAGCCGGTTATCATTGCTTATTAACAGGTATGCTTTTCTTAATTGCCAATTTATTTTATAAAATATATATATATGTATTAGGAAAAACACTCGCTGTTGAACGGGAACGAGATCAACACCATGATGACAATGCACCATCTTATTTAACCCAACACACCGTCATACCGGCTGTGTGGAGTTATTTATTGCCTTTTCACGATCGAACTCACGGCATAACATTCCTATTGTTGCCCCCCTATCATCCAAAAAAAGACAAAACTGTATCAATTGAAAGCAAAAATGAAAGAAATTATATTTTAAGTGGATCCGAAAAGAATTATACGGACTTGAATTCTTCAAATAAGGCGGATAGTAACCACAACCCTAAGAATATACCACTTTTTAACAACGGTTCTACAAGTCTAGATATTCACAGTGTTATGGCCACGGAATTATTGGAAGAAGCAAAGGATTCCGGTATAAGCGACAGTATCGGTGGTGGTAGCAATAAATGTGACCGGTCAATCACTATGGAAACAAACGCTTTTATAGAGGCTAAAAATGTTGAAGTCCTACGGCGTGTTCACGAAATGCAAAAAATGGTGGAAAACTCCGAACAATATTTAAATGAGCAGGGGGAGATGGTTCCTGAGTCTGATGAGCTTTCGTATGATACTAATATCAAATTTAATAGTAATTTAAATACATGGCAGAATGAATCTATAAATAAGGAACAAAATCTAAATAAAATAGGCAATTCGCTGGAGTTCGATAGTGACTGCGAAAGTCTGAACAGCAGCAAGATATCCTCAACGGAGGATGCCCCTCATCTAGGAGCGCTTAAGCATAGTGATTCCTTAGTTCTTTTAGCAGAAGCCATAAACCAAGATTTAAATGGCATAACACAGAGTTTGAATTCTATCGGGAGGAAACCGTCAGATTTGTCGATAACCATTTCTAATATTAGTACGACGTGTAGTCCGCAGCCAGATAGAAAATTTAACAACATTGGACAAATACTGTCCAATCTGCAAACGAGCGCAGATTTTTCTCAAAGTGAAAGCGATTCTGAATCAGTTAATTCTCCAACGAGCTCTCCCGTAGCTCGCCGACCACTAATTCTATGTTCTAATGACAATAACCATAAACAGAATTTGGCTTATCGTAGCAGTTTTGGACTTCATAGTCCCGATGGCAATAATTTTGGTTCAGATAATCGGGACTATAATTTAAAAGAATACTTAAAACAACTTAAAGAAATAAGCAATGTGCATGATGGAAGTCAGGATACCGATGTAGCTGCAAGAAAACTTTCTGAAATTTATGGTTTTGAAATTCATGGTGACACATTTATTGCAACTGATACTGATTTAATTGATTTGCGTTCAATACCACCTCCACGCACTCCTGATGAACTAGACGCAATATCCCTACTGAATGCTGCTCCACAGGGTTTTGGTGATGGGTCGAAGAATATTTCAAATACTAATGCTGAAAGTGATCTGGATACATTCCTAGCAAACATAATTGTGGCACCGCCGACACAAAGGACAACTCCAGCAAAAGAACTAACGCCAGAGGAAATAATGTCATTTATTATTCCTCCACCACCTGATCCAGAAGAGAATAAAAATAATTCAAAGGAACAAACAGAAAATCTATACAGCAATTCCATTGCAGAAACACGAGAGTACTTTAATAAATCTGACGATTCGATTTCTGGAAAATCGCCTCCAAACCGAAACCAATTCAACAAGTTAAGTAGACGTGAAGGGGAACATGTGATCGAGTACTCCACAGTCGAACGCAAGGGAAAGTTTTCTTGTTGTCCAAAATCTTTAAAAGGTAATGCTGAAAATATTTCAGAATCAATCAAAATCGGTCTTCAGGTGCCACCACGTTTACAATCCATTGACAAACCAACTCCTCCAGAGCGACCGCCTAAAAGTGTAGAATTGATTCAACGTTATTCTCCAAAAAAACCACAAGGCACAGCTACTGGCTTAAAAAATCACAATGAAAAGGGTAAAAAACAAGAACAAGAAGCCCACGATGAGCGACCACCATTATTACCACCAAGAATTAAAAATTTCAACCTTTCCGAGGAAAATACTTCCACTCCATCGGTGAGTGAAGCTCCACTAAAACCACCTTTGCCGCCAATAACCAACCGTTCCACTCAGCGAAATATATCAGTAAATGTGAAAAATTTAAGCAGTAAAAGCTTTTCACCTGTTTCACCAATGATGCCTTCATGCGTTTTCCCGGTATCTCATCCTAACCCCAGCTCTAATTATGCCTGCAACATACAACATGAAAATCACCCTATTACTCTTACATCGAATGAGAATCATCTATTGAAAAATTATTACCCCCAGACTTATATTAAGAATTCACCAATCGATAAACTTCCTCCTCTCTCTTCATTCAGTTCTCCCCAAATGTCACAAAAGATTGAAAGTCCTGGTTCAGTGTCCATACCACTAAAATCTGTTTTATCACAAAAATTTGGGGAAAAATATATTATAAAGAATGGGCATGTTATTGACAGCGAAGCATTGTTGACCAAAACCGACATAGCAATGGCAGGACTCTTGGTGAAACTTGATCAGGTAGCCGCCAAGTGTTCAGCAGCGCAACTCGCAGGCGGGGGCTCCAATATTGACGAGGATAAATTTCAGCGAGCCCGGAATGAGCTAACTGAACAAACATTGATGCTAGTGACTGCGTCTAAATTTTTAGTAGTAGCAATGTCGGATATGACTTTATCGACTCTGCCAGAACATCTCACTTCCTGTCTCACAGCGATTCGTCGTATTACTGAGCTCACACAAGATATGACGCTCCATACCTCGTCACCATTACAAACTCGAAACATTGTGCTTAAAGTTCATGATGTGGGATCCAGTTTCAGGGAATTAGTAGGGGTGCAAATCGGTCCATTAGGCGCTGGACAACTTGCGTTACAAGCTGAATGTTTAGCCAATGTGTTAGCAACTTTACTCCGAAGTTTACGGGTATTCTCGCCATGAACATATGCATACATATATCGAGAATGAGTATCTTGTGTAAATATGTTACTTTTTTGTGAAATAATTTATGCGTATATTAAACTTTTAAACTCAATGTAACCAAATATTATAATATTATATAAATGAATACCTACAAACGTATTTACATACATACATATGTATGATAATTATATAATATTATGTATGTCAAAGATATATACTGGTAAATACAATAAATTTGCCAAGAGAGTCAAAAATTATTTCATAAGCAATGTCTTTCAGAAATAAGTAATACAGCGCGGTCTAATGAAATAATTTTCATAAATATAATAATACATACGGTATATATGCATGTATCAATTTAAAAAATTTGCAAGTATTAAAAAATTCGTATAACTTATACATATCTAAATATTTATATGACCAGATTTATTAAATCCAAACGATATCTGCATACATGTCTACTATATTTAAATGTATACATGTATGTATATATGTATATACCTTTATATTTTCTTTTTTACAAAATATAAATCTTTTTGAAATGCATTATGCGTGTACAATACGCCATTACCCCTAAACTTACTAAATTGATATTCTCGTGTCGTCTGATAAGGACTAAAACAGTTATGCTCAAAATTTTAAACAAACGACTTCAATTGAGCAATACGTACCTACTTACAACAACGTTTCCTGTTGAATACATATTAAAATAATAACTTCGTATATTAATATCGTTAAATGCCTTTATTAATGGGAAATTTGTATTGGTTTAAGTTTTTGGGAGATTTATATTCGGTCAAAAATTTGTAGTCCCATGATTCTCGAATACTGAATTGTTTTAAATTAATTTACATAAAATATTTGCGAAAATCTTTGAATTTTAGAAATGTCTTCCATAAAGTTAATATAAACTAACACAACACCAAAAAGTTGATTTGTTGTTATGACTTCCATATATTATTGCCATCAAAATTCACCATCAGTATACTTGTAGATCAATGTATATGTACCATGTGTGTGCTATTACATATCAATATACCGTTTCGAATTTTGCGAATATACATTTTTATTTTCCAAAACTTAAAAAATATGTTTTTTTTTCAATTCTTAGTATACCAAAGAATTTTATGAAAGATTTTTAATGCTTCGGTCAATCAGTAGTACAAACTTCAATGGGTTTATATATTAAGCGCACATTCCACCAAAATTAAAAACAAATGCTGCAGAATTCATATGTACGTGTATTTGTTTATATTGTAAACATATACATACGTATCTACATCCATGTACTTTATCTGTAGTTTTACATATATGTGTATAATAACATAATAAGTGATTATATGCATATTTCAATTGCATTAAGATTTAATGTAGTAGCTTCTAGCTTGAATATTCATGACCAAACAATAATCAAAAAAATAACTTGTGATATTTAATTTTTGTGAATTTATTAGAATTTGTGATTTAAATTCATGATAATTAAGAGTTTAAACGGTTTAAAGAAATTCTTTGAGCAGCGTACGATTGGATTTATCCTTAAGTAAGACCATATTAAGTACATGCATACCTACAAACGTATTTACATACATACATATGTATGTGACATACAAATATATTATATATGTAAACGAAAACATATAAAATAAGCTAGTTTTTTTTTAATATAAGTTTGTTGATTCGTTTTAGATAATACCTAAAAAGATTAGTTTTTAATAAGAAATTATTACTGCATAATTAAACTATTAAAAATATTATATATACATATGGATTATTAATAAATCTATTATTGTACTCCCTATTATGATTAAACTATTTCATGCGAGCTTATTAACGATATTGTGGGAATGAGTTGGCGTTAAACGCAATTCACATAAATAACTTTACACACCAACATGTAATATGGTGTTGTATTTACTATATATAATAATAAACTAAACAATTGTAATAAAAACGCATACATATTTATTGTCATATGAATGCACATACATACAGCAGGAGATCTAAAACACATAAACTCAAAAGATATTACCGTTATGTTCTTCAAGAACATACATCAATTCACATGTGGTTAGAAGACTTTAAAAACAATAAAAATTTATACACGTTACAACTATCGGAAATCAAGAAATTTATATTAACGGGTAAGTAAAAATATTATGTTACAAGGAATTGTGAAAATTACTTTCAAATATACATACATACATATGTAAAACGTACTTTTGTCTCAATGATATTATTAATTTTCATTCATAATATAAGCATTAAGTTTTTCAAAATGTTATACTATACTATGTACATATATAAGCATGCCTTTCATACTCGCATGACAACCCGCAGTCTGTATAAATACGCGAGAATCAGGGATTATCTTTAAATCTGGTTAATTACCCATTTATTTTGTTTCTTAATTGCAATTGCTGCTAGTCAGGACGAACAACACTGAGCGAATTAAGAAGATACTCTCACAAAGAGCGAAATAACGTAAAAGTAAAGAAACGGAAAACTACCAGAACTTAACAAGAAAATATTAAAATGTTTATAATAATTACATCATATCCACACTTGGAAACTAATCAATAGAATTTTTATTTTCACAATTCGAAACCATGAAAATAAACAAAATCAAAGCAAATTTGTCAAATCCCGCTAGTTTATTTCATTAGCAGAAACTAGCAGCTCTCTCGGCTTTTTACACTCTCTTCTGCCAGTTTCTGTTAGATTTTTGGGTTAAGAAACTTTGCTAGCTAGTGGTGTTTTATAATAAAACTTTTAAGTATCCTCTTCCCCATTCTATTAATTATTTTAATTTAATTCTTGTAAACAAAGTGTTTAATATATTAAATAATTATGTTTTCTCTCTTTCTTGGGCTACATTTTAAACTTCAAATCTACATAAATTGTATGCGTATGATGTACATATGAATGTAAATATATGTAATATAATATAACACAGCTCAGCATTCAAAAGTAAAATGGGCAGAAGAAACACACATTCACAGTTGATAAAGAAAATCAGGTATTTAGTGTATATCTCTTAATAACAGAAAATTAATTTTAAATTAAACAAGTAAGGAAGGGTTACGTTCGGGATATTTATTAGGGATATGAGGTTTAGACCAAGACCAATTTCATTTGTGTTGAGCGCCAAATCATTAATATAATTTTATAACTTTTAAGAAAACGTGTACACTAAATTTCATTTATCACTTTTTGACCAACCTAAATGGTTTAAAGGTATATTGGTGGCAGAGAAAAGAAGGGCTGATTGCATTGATTTTTGACATTGTTCAGGTATACTTGACAACATATTTTCAAGCAATTTTATAAATATGGTGTGTATGTAAATATAAACATATATATGAGGTAAAGTCTGCCGGATGTTTCCAAGTTCAGAATAAGAGTTTTATGGGGGCTAAGACAAATTTTCGCTTGATTTTATTAATTTTAGGCACAAAGATAACTGTTATTAGAAAAATAAGCTTTATAAATTTCATTAAATCAACTAGCACATTGGTGGTATGAAGTCAACTGGAAGTTGAGGGCTTAGGGAAGTATAGACTCATTTCAAACCATTTTTGATAATTTAAAATTGTGTTAGTAGAAGGTAGGGAAGTAGGCGTGGCTCTACTCCCATTTTTTTCAAAATTTTTAGACAATAGGTGCCCTTTGCCGCTTTTTGTAAACGAGATTCAACATAAAATATGTAATAACGTCCGAGAATGATATTAGATTACTTTAAGAATAATACATATTTGGGGTATAAGCATTAATTTAAAATTGTTTTTTTTTTTTTGTGCTAACGACATAATCTTATATCCTTGTTTATATTATAGAATCACATTTTCAATCCAATCATAAAGTATTGTAGCGGATTTCTTGATAAATCGTCTATCTCGTTTCTCACTCTTGAGTTCGAACACTGGATTGTTAAATAAAAGACCCAATTTATCATATTTTTACTTCTAATTCAAACAGTTTAACGCTTTACTACTCATTATTCGAATTCACAATTTCCTACTTAGACCTATCCCTGCTGCAAAATCCAGCAGCCCTTATATAGTAGATTTTACAAAACTTCGCCACGAGAACTTTCTGGCAACTACGAATTCGCTGTCTAGTTGATTCTGCGAATTTATCGTCCGTTCGATTTTGTATATCATTCATGTTCGTTACACTGCCCTCCACCAAGTGCTGGAAACTGTCTCCGACATTCCGCTCTTTCGTACTTTCTGACCGTATCAATACAAATATTCCAAAAGTTATGCCCGTAGTGGCAACGTAGAAATCAGGTGTTCTCTTTTGTTTTCATTTGACTAATGTTGCCATTGTTCAATTTGTATACACGATTTTTCACCCATTTTGTTTTTTAGTTTTAATTTTTCATAATGTATAAGCTCTAAACTAAAATCGAACTGTTAATAAAAAGTTTATTTCTTTATAAATAAATGTATTAACTGCGATTTTGAGTTAGTTTAAGAATATTTTAATATATTCAAATTTATTTTTTAATTACTACAAAAAATCGAGACAATAACCCTGGTGGTGGGTGCTTATTTACATTGCGCTCTCATAGATAGACCGTATCAGCTGATTCGATCTACGTTTTCCAACATAATTTGCTGATGCCTCTTTTATTTAGGGACGGCAGTTAGCAGGATAAGTTGATCTATTTTAGTATGCTTTTGAATGTTCCTAAGCATCCAATATGGCAAGGTAACTTAGGGATGCCTTGTTTTAATCTTCGAAAATGGCATGGTGGTATCTGGTGCTGCCATATTATACGAAATATAAATTAGATTAAGCTATTGAAACGGCAGCCCTGTCCGGAAGCAAAATATAGTCGAATTTTGCTGTACGTCGAGTTCGAACGTGTTTTTTAGTATTGTTGATGTTGAGTTAAAAAAAGCAGAGAAAATATATATCGAACTATTTTTTGGCTTGTGGATGCCCAGTACAACAACAATAATAAATATTTTATTTGATATTGGACCCAGTTTCATCGAGTTTTTTTGGACACGCGTTTTTTATTAATTATTGCTTAAAATTTTGGTATCCAATAAGATTGTTTGTTGTTGATGTTCGATGTTTAAGCCTAGTTCATCCAGAGAATCTTAAACAAAAAATTCTTGTATGTTCTCTGGCTCATCCGTGGAATTTTTTTTACGCATTTTGCTTTGGTATTCATTCGTTAAAGCATGCTGAAGAGAACCAAATGTATCAACCGAATTTTTAGTGTCACTTATTCTATTTCTGGCTAAGTTTTTCATTCGAGAACAAAGAAGTAAATTTTAACGCGTAAAAGTGCCAAAATAATATAACAAGAAATAATAGAAGTAAAAATCGGTGAATAAGGCAAACACAAGAAGTGCTAAAGAAAGAACTGTCTTCCTGTTTGTGTGGCCTACGGGTTGTTTTTCTGTTTGGCTGTCGCAAAAACAACAACAATAAAATAAAATAAAATAAAAATTGTGATATTGATTTGCAAGAAAAAATAATTTTATGTCGAAGTTCTGCCTTGGCTATGGATTGTAAATTTGTTGTTTATAATGCGGCTCGAGACAACAACTTATCGCAGTTGAAGGTAAGTCAATGCAAGATATTATTTATAAATAAATCATCAAAACTTGTGTCACAAACTAGGTACCGAAAACAAACCTTCATTCTTCTTTTAAGTTCCTCGTTTTTTTACATAGTCATAGTAAACTGCTGTCAGCATGATGATGTTTAGTTGATACTCTCACTCAGTTTCATCATCAATATGAATTCAGCTGAATGCACCTCTTGGCTGCAAAACATCTAAAGGGCACAGTCCCTAAAACTCTAAATTAGAAGATGAAATCGTAGTTTCTACGCGGTTGCAAGCAATCTGTTAGAACACGCCTTGCAGTCTTGAGTGAGTAAAGATGTGGGTAGAGTCGTGCGGGGATACTTTGTATGTAGGAAATGCCATGCCATGATGAAGTCTGGATAAGAAGGAGTTTAATCTACTAAACGATCAATAATGTTAATGTATGGTTTTAGAGGCAATTTTTTTCGGCGATATAACAATGTTTGATATGGTTTCATCTGTCTTATATTTAGGATAGGGTATCAAATCCCTTATTTTGTTACATTTTGCTTATGTCACTTACCTTATATATGTAATTGAATAATTTAATGGTTTATCGATTTATACATTTCATAATAAATTACTTTTTCATTTGTATGGTGTGATAAACGTATTAATTTGAAACCTCCAAATTTATTCATATAACGGATCCTCGGTACTCGAAGCATCATAAATCTAACTAAGTAGCGTGGTTAGTTAATGTTATCTGTGCTATATGCCCGGCGAAGCAAACCACTTGTATTTGGTTTGCTATATTCCGCATAGAAAACGATGAAGAGGTAGAAGAGACTGCTACGAACGAAAAAAGAAAAAGTTTAAAAAATGATTTTGATTTATATAGCCGACACCCTAAAAATATTCAAGCAAAGCTCTTTGCAAAGCGGGTACATGAATTTCTGTGTGACAAGTGCTTGAAGCTATTCAATAGTAATAACCCCTAATTTTTGTATCGATATGAGGCTCTTTATGAAACATAGATGCATCATTTTACTCTAGAGCCCAATCTATGGTCATCCAGATGAGCCGGGCCCATTATATAGCGTTACAGGCTCTTTTGAAAGTATGTGGTGTACCATCAAAAATGTTTTATCTCATCAAGACCATGCACCGGTCAAAAAGCAATTAAAATGTTAACTGTATAATTTTGTTGTTTAATATATTTTTTATTTTTGTTTGCTAAACAAAATCTTAAAAGGCAACTAATGTATCGACTTATTATTCTGAATAAATTCAGATCTTTATTACAAAATTTAGCTATTTGCCTTCTCGTTTGCACTTTCGTTATTTTGAACAAAGCTGAGCAAGTGTACATATGTTTTTTTTTTATATGAAACTAACTTCGATTATATTATTATAATTTTTTTATTGGTGAAACCAGTTCTTAGAAGGACAAGGAAACTAGCGATTACTGGAACTTATGTAAACAATGTGAAGCAAAATAGTAAATCTGACCGTTTAGCAGCATCTGATAGGTTATAAAACATCTTTATTAGTATATAACAATATTTTTCTTCTTCGTTAGTTTTTCCGTAACTGATATTTTTTAAGAGATTCTGTATGTGTTTCCATTTGCAAAAGGTCAGCATGTGTTTTCGTATCTAGTTTACTTTGACTCCAATTCTTCATGAATATATGTAGATGCATACATGAATAAATGTGAGTTTTTGTGAAGTACGTGAATGAGGAAGGACAAGTAACTGTTAAAAAAACAACAACTACTGTCAGTTTGAATATTGAACGAATCTACTATTGAAAGCAATGAACTCATGGTCAATAACTTTAGATGTTAAAATTTTGTGTTTCGTTTCGTCTCTCTTTCATTTCGTCATCGTTTCATATTATTTTAATAATATTTACGGACCACTTTGTGACCCTCAAAATGTAAATAAAACAAAAAAACAAGAAAAGCGTTAACTTCGGTTGCGCCGAAGCTATAATACCCTTCACAAATACAAATGCCCCTTACAAGAACTTGATTCCGAACGTTCAATTTGTATGGCAGCTATATGATATAGTGATCTGATCTGACCAATTTCTGTGGAGAATAATTTGTTGCCTTAAATTCGTGAAGATACCTCGTCAAAAAAAAAAAAAATTCCATGCAAGCACTTTACTCCGATCGTTCAGTTAATATGGCAGCTATATGCTATAGTCATCCGATCTATACAATTTCTTTGGAGATTAGATTAATGCTTTAAATAATAATACATGCCAAATTTCGTGAAGATACCTCGTCAAATGAAAGAGTTTTCCATACAAACACTTGATTTCGATTGTTCAGTTTGTATGGCAGCTATATGCTATGGTGGACCGATATCGGCTGTTCCGACAAATGAGCAGTTTCTTGGTAAGAAAAAGACTTGTTCAAAATTTCAGATCGTTATTTAAAAAACTGAGGGACTAGTTCGCGTATATACAGACGGACGGACGGACATGGCTAAATCAACTCAGCTCGTCACGGTGATAATTTATATGGTCTCCACCGTTTCCTTCTGGGTGTTACAAACTTCGTGGCAAACTTAATATACCCTGTTCAGGGTATAAAAAGACACGTTAACTTCGGTTGAACTGAAGCTTTAATACCCTTCACAAATACAAAATATTCCTTAGAAGAACTTGATTTTAATCAGAAAGTTTGTATGTGCCCATGTAGGATTTCTGACATTTCCTTCTGGGTGTTACAAACATCGTTGCAAACTTAATATACGCTGTTCAGGGTATAAAGATATTTCGTTTAAGCAATTGTTTCGCGGTCGGGGTAAATTCTTCATTGTTCAACATAGTTGTCACTCTTTACTTTTTATTATACCACGCTCTTTACTAATAGCGTTTTCTTTTCTCACAAAAATGTATTATATATTCTGCCTTATGCCCTGGCTGTCAAATTTGCGTGTTCTTTTCTCGTTCTCAGTATACGCAAGTAAATCAAAATAAAGAAGCAATGGCTCAAATGCATATGATCCATAAGAGCTAATACATTGAAACGGTGTCGGCATTTTGTTGAGACTCAATTTCATCATGACGTGCATTAGTACTCAAAATTCGGGCTTTGTATTCATATAAATATGGAAATGAATAAATATAATAGTAATTAGATTTTAGTTATATTAACTTTTATGGAGTTTCGGTGTAATAACAATGTATATTAATTTTGCCACAAAGTTTGCAAGACCCCGAAGAAAACCTTCTTTTTAATTATATCACACATAGAACATATTTTCGAAAAGCAAACGGACAATGACACAAGCATCTAAGTAACGCGAAATTGAGAGCAAATTATTTGGAAACAATAAGCAAAGTCAGTTCTGCAGCAGATGTGTAACCAAATGCTGATTTATGGTTATGTTTTAAGTCTCTTCAAAAATTAAAATTTTAGAAAGAGCACTACTGTTTTCAGAAAAAATCCGTTTTCGACCATTTTTCAAAGTTTTTCCAATATCTTTATAGCATAAATTATATACAGTGAAAGAATTTGATGGAATTTAATATTGTGTTATATGGGAAGAAGGCGCTTTTGTAGCCCGGATTCTATTTCCAGGAAGTCTATTAAAAAACCAAAGCCATTCAAAGAAATATGAATTATTGTAATAAAAGGTTTGAAATCATTTTAATTTAAAACTTTAAAAATACCACATAGAATACTTCTATTTTTTGTGGAACCAATTTTTAATTTATTTAACATAAATTGTGATATCAAATTTTCTTTCGTTTAATTGAAACATATGAACTATGGAAATATTAATATATCATCAGTGAATGTCATGCGTAAAAGGTTTGAGACTTAAGGGGTTAGGGGTAGTCAGAGGCACGAAAAAATGAGAATTTTCAGCATTTTTTTTTGCTATTAAATCATGTTATTTTACAAAAGTAGTAATATGGCTTTTTTATACAATGTTTTGACTTGAAGTCAAGAAAATTTCAAAAACAAAAATTTTAGTTTCCAAAGTTATAGCTGTCTGTGTTGACCCATTTCCAAGATAACCGTTACAACAACAACAACAATAACCCAGTTCCAAAAAAAGGTCCTTGCGGTGACAATCATAAGTCCTTGGAGATTCATCTAAAATCAATCGGATAAAAAAATTTGTTTTATAAATAGATAATCCTGGGCTTGATCGAAGCTTTTTTGTGGTTTTTTTTTTTAATTTACAATGGCCTTAGGAAATTTTTTTTCTACATTTTTGGTAAAAAATCAATTTGGTCTTAAAAAGTCGAAATATTTGATAAAAAAAATCCTTCGATCAGGCCCGAGTTTATTATGTATTCTAAAACCTATATAAATTTCATTAAAATCTACTAAGCGGTTTTCGAGTTACAGTTGTCACCAGTTCAAAAAACATAGTTTTGAGAAAAACGCATTTAAAGTTTCACCTACCTGTTCCCGAGCGCTATGAAGTGCCCGAGCGCGCTTTGTTATTTGTCGAATAACTAAAAAAGTAATTATCGGATCAACTTGAAATTTTCCGAGAATACTTTTTAGATATTACACTTAACGAAAATGCAAAAAAAATCTGACTACCCCTAACCTCTTAAAACATGTTTTTTTTTTTAAATTAAAAATTGAAAGATTCGTTTTGTTAATGATGTGAACTCTTTTTTTTTTTGTGGACAACTGTATATGCTGTAGTAGTACGATCTGAACAATATGTTCGGAGATTGTATCAAAAACCAAAATATCTTTTCATATAAAAAGTTTTCCATACAAGAATTTGGTTTTGATCGATCAATATGTTTAACAGTTATATCCTATATTGGTCCGAAATAATTCATCACCTTATGTCTACACCAGCTCGTTATTCACGTTTGAACGATCGAAATCAGTATACGATTTGTAATCGACTGACTAGTTGATAGGAAATGCTTGATGATACTATTTAATAATATGGAAAACATTCTAATTTTGTTCTATTTATCTATTTTTATTCTCATACTTATATGGAGAAAATAAACTAGTCCATGGAAAAGCCGTGCTTTCCCTAGCTCCCGTATACCTAATATTACTATAATGATTTTATAACTTCGGCTTGACCTTATACCTGTACAAGTTGCTTTGGACATAATATGTTTTGGTGATAAGAATTGATGAAATCTGTCCATATCTTCTCCCACCTAGTATACATATGTATGTACATTGTATTGTGATAAATTTTTCTTACAAACGCTCTAAATTGTGAGCGATTATAGTGACAATTTTTAATTTTCAATAATGAGAAAGATAGATTAGAAATGTGCGGTGATGGTGCAAAACAAATATTACGCAACAGTACAATATGTTTTGCTTATCCCTAGATTATTTTATCTCAAATAATTAAGTTTCGTAGTTTTACAAAAAAATATGAAAAATCTCTTGTATACAAAATATGATGTCAAATACATCACATCGTGAACGCGACTGAAATTTCGTATTTACAAAATCTCTGACAGTGTACCTTAATTCATGATCACTTCCGTGTGCATAATGTGGGAACTTTCTTTGGTTTCTATGAGTAAGCTATTTTTGTTTTGACATTGAATTCGCAATGTCAATGCATTACGAATTCGATATCAACACAAAATAAACACCAGTTCCTCAAGTAGCTTTGTTAATCGAATGCATATAAATATAAATTTATGCATATACATACATACATATAATATGCATATGTATATGTGCACTTAGTGCGCTAAAACGAAGTCGTCATTAATAAATAGTTTGCATGTATGCATCATTGATTCGAGTACATGACGAGATAAACACAGTCAACGTCAAAAGTTTATTAACAAATTTGCTTTAACAAAATTTGAATCAATAATAAGCTTGTAATTGGTGACAGCTGAAGTCTAAGCACTCGATCTATGGATGTATGTGTAATATGGAGAAATGTATACCACGCATACGGCTTACAACTCGACTCAGTTGAATTGCAATTAAAGCAACTCAACGTAAAAAAAAAACTTATCTCTTTAACACGACGAAAGATAACTAATTTCAGACGAATTTTTAATAATGTCCCCAACCAAAGCAATGACACTTTAGCAGATAATTAAAATAATGATAAATTTGATATGAAAAATTAAACCAATACAATTTCTGTTTTATTCCCGCAGATTGAATAAACATTCATTCCTTTTTTTTATACAACGACGACGGAAGTGTATTGCATTTGAATAATTCACTTACCACAC
The DNA here is from genome assembly GCF_042242935.1 of Bactrocera oleae. Lineage (NCBI taxonomy): Eukaryota > Metazoa > Arthropoda > Insecta > Diptera > Tephritidae > Bactrocera > Bactrocera oleae. The sequence goes on from NC_091536.1 coordinate 22,460,038, forward strand.
GATCACTTAGTTTTATTATTATTGCTTGGAAATGTCGTCTAGCCTCGTCCATTTTTGTCATTTTTTTCATAAGCTCAATATGTTATTCAAGCTGTTAATATGTTTAACTTTTTTTTCTATTAAAGGGTTTATATAGAAATATATTTTTTTGTTGGACCATGTAACGGGCGTTGTTTTAGACTTGTATTTTTCAATGATTCAATACTGTTTTCAGAATTGATCTTTTTAACAGCTGTTACTTGATTTATACTTAGTTTGGTTTGCTATTTTATAATGAACAACAAATTTACTCAGAAACAACGTTTGAAAATCGTTCAAATTTGTTACCAAAATAATGGTTCGGTTCGCGCGACGTCGAACATTCGGTCGACATAAGCGTCCAGCAGAGTCGGTCGGTAATTGAAGCAACCCTTGAACGGTTTGTCACTTCGTTTACTCTAGTGGAGAATATGCATCCTCAGAGACGCCGCACAGTGCGCACCGAAAACGCTATTGGTACTGTGGAGTAGAGTGTCTAAGAAGACCCGAATGAGTGCATCCGCCATCCGCGCGCAACAATTGGAGCTCTGCCCATTCACTTAATGGTCGATTTTGCACAATGATCTTGGTTTGCGTACTTAAAAAATGCAATTCGTGCAAGAAAAGAAAACGAATGATCATCACCCGAATCGCTGCAAAAAGTGTTCGAAAATTGGACCTCTCGGCTTGAATTTATTCAAGCCAGCCGCGGCGGTCACTTGCACGAAATCATTTTTAAAACATAATGGAAAACCTTTATCTAAATAATAAAGCGGAATTCTTGGCTATAACATTAAATTATATACGTTTTATTTCATTTTGAAAACAACATGTCGAAAAAAACACACTGCTTCTTATGTTTTCCCCTTTAATAATTAACTTACATATATTATCAAAATATACTATTTTAAATATTTTTTCCACATAATTTTAGCACTTAAATTTACTTACATGTTTGCGCGCATTTTATGTAATATTTTTGTAGAAGAAATGTTTAATTTTACATTTAATTTAAATTGTTCACTATATTAATATTGATCGTATTTTTCATGTATGTATGTATATATAAAATAAAAATTGTCAATAATTGAAATAATCTATTTACAGCATACCCTCTCCAACAGATCAGAGTCAGAAACAAAAATGCTTATATCAGCGAGAGTTAACGGAGCTACACCATTAGTAATTGCCTGCCGAAATGGTCACTATAACATTGTGGAGTATTTGCTAAAACGACACGCCAATGTTGAGCAAGTAGGTTCTGTGAGTTTTGATGGTGAACCCATTGAGGATGCGCCACCGTTATGGTGCGCCGCAGCAGCTGGTCATTATGGTATTGTGAAGCTTCTTGTTCATCATGGGGCAAACGTAAATAGTACAACCCGCACTAACTCTACACCACTCCGCGCTGCTTGTTTTGATGGACATTTTGATATTGTCAAGTTTCTGGTGACCAATGGTGCAGGTGTGCTATATGTCAATGCTTAAATGCTTAATACAAATTATTTAAAGTTGTTCCAAATATTTGTTTTAGATTTTGAAGTGGCAAATCGTCATGGACATACATGCTTAATGATCGCATGCTACAAAGGTCATTATAAGATCGCTCAGTATCTATTAACATTAAACGCAGATGTGAATCGGTGTAGTATAAAAGGAAATACAGCTTTGCATGATTGTGCAGAATCTGGTTCATTGGAGATTTTGCAATTGTTGTTAAAGCATGGCGCAACAATGGATGTCGATTATTACGGTATGACGCCGCTTTTGGCTGCGAGCGTGACGGGGCATTTACCAATTGTAGAACATCTTATTACCTTGGCCTGCGTTAGTAGAAAAAGTCGCATCGATGCTTTAGAACTATTGGGTGCTACTTATGTAGACAAAAAACGTGATATGATCAGCGCTTTGTCCTTGTGGCGAAGGGCAATGGAGGATCGAAATCAAGAACCTAAAATACCAAAAACTATTAGCGAGCCAATTGCTGCATACGAATATGTATCGGAAGTGAAAACAATAGAAGGACTCGAAGAGTTAGTGCTAGATCCCGATGAAATGCGAATGCAAGCTTTAGTTATACGACAGCGTATTTTAGGCCCTACGCATCCTGATACAAGCTACTACATACGTTTCAGGTAACTACAAACGACCACTTAAAAGCAGATTATTCATTTCTTTTTTTTTTTTTTTTTTTTAGAGGAGCGCATTATGCAGATGCTGGACGTTTCGATCGTTGTATTGAGTTATGGACGTATGCTTTGACGATGCAGCAGAAAATTTTACAACCTCTCAGCCCAATGACCCAATCATCTTTGTTATCATTTGCGGAACTGTTTAGTTTTATGCTTGTTGAAGCAGGTCGTTTGTTGCCACGCGGTCGAATTGTTCCTCCAATTGAAGCCAGAGACATGTTGCTGATATTTAATAAGGCTGTTCTAGAAGTGGAGCGAGGTAATATAAGCAAGTTTAATACATTCGTCATGTTTTGGGTGAAACACAGTTAGTTTTGCCTTTGTAGGCCTTAAATGGACTATAGAACAGGAAAAAACTCCTATTGCAGTACCATCAATACATGATTGTAATCACGATCCGAACGCGTTGAGCCGCGCCTTAGTAAGCGCTTTACATATTGGTTGTTTATTGGCTTCACTTGAAGAAGATGAAAGTTTCTGTCCAAATATGCGCAAACAAATTTTATATTCTTTGTACAAGTTGAATCGGCTTAAAGTGTCTGTTCGATCAGGCCGAACAGCTTTACACTACGCTTGTTACCGAGAAGGTACACTTGTCGGTCGTTATCCAGCTTGTCAGTTTCCTTCGCCAGCATTAGCTAAAGCTCTACTTGAAGTTGGAGCTGATCCAAATGCTAGGGATGATGCAGGCAACTCTCCTTTGCATTTAGCTGCAACAGCGCAACAATGTCCACGTTCGCTTTCAAAAGTTCTTTTAAAACATGGTGCACATTTGGTAAGTTTAAACTATTTATTTTTGAAGTGTGCTAATAATATTGTTTAATATAGGATGCCAAAAATGATGCCGGTGAAACCTTCGAATCATTGTTGAAACCCCGAAAAATACATGAAGTCGTTAATCCATTGAAATATACCACACTAGCTTGTTTGGCCGCACGAACGATACAGAAACATCGAATTAAATATACAAACATTGTGCCTCCATCGCTTTACACATTTATTGAAATTCATTAATTGCTGTAGTGCGTCAAAACCGCGATGAATAATGGTACATAGAACGCTTACAGTGTGGATGACTATTAACCATGTGACAAATGATCGCGGTTATGAATAATTTGTGATCGTTTTTTTCATATTTGATTCAATAATATTTTACGTGTATATTGCTTATCGAGTCACATATAAGGAAACATTTAAGTTAATTATACTAACGTTCATGTTTATTTTCGTTTTCTTTAATATTTGCACTGATAAATATAATGTAACAAAATACAATAGACTTGAGCGGGTTCAATGTTAAATTGTTTTTAAATCATTGCCACGGAATAAAATATTGTAGGATCATTTAATGACAAACAGAAAAAGTCTGTGCAAGTGACAAACTAAGGGCATTGATAAACATATTAAGTTTTATACGAAAGTGTTTGACCAAAAATAATGTCGAAAAGGCAAAATTGTAAAACTCTTATGGATTACTTAATCAATTTTGTGTCTAGGATTAAGTATATACTACATTCATATAAATATATTCATAGAAAGAAGAGAAATCAAACGACTAGGCAAATAAGTATAACAAAATAAACTTCATAATTTGCAAACCGCTATTTTCAATGTATAGTTGCATCGTCAATTTATATGAGTTTATCTCTGAACTTATTCGAATACATTAACCTACAGTAAAGGAAATCATAATCTCATATAAACCAAAAACAGTAATACAAACACAAATTGTATGCAGCAATTTCTTTTGCATAATTTGCAATGGTGTCGTCTTTTACAAAACTGCAGGTAACGTAGCGATCTATCTTTGGCTATTAGCATATTAAATAGGCTTTGCGATATGTAAATAAATTGCACATATTGCACGTATATGTTGACAATGTAGGTATATAAAAGAAAATCTAATTGTAAAGTGTGTTCAGTACTATATCCAATTCACTATCATGAATCGAAATAGTGTTTATGTTTTGGTTAGCTGCCATATTATGTTACTAGTTGTGCAATTAACTTCTGCGAAACCAAACACTGCTGGAAAATTCAACATTGAAGATTTTGAAAATTACTTAAATGAAATCCATGTTGATGACGAAGCGGCTGAAGATAAGACGCGTAACGCTGTGAATTCGCCGTTACAACGCTGGCCAAGCAACTTGCTATACTACACAATCTCCACTGATTACAGCAAGGATGAAGTTGATAATGTTCACGCGGCATTATTGGTATTTAATGAAAGTACATGCCTGAAATTTAGAGAGTATGATGTACGGCAAGATGGAATGTTAAAGTACATTAACTATAAAAAATCTTCGGACTTGTGTGGTACAAGAGTTGGTTTTAACCCTTTAACACCAACAGGACCTCACGATGTGATCCTAAATCCCTACTGTTTAAGTGAACGTGGTGTTATACAACATGAAACTTTGCATGCTCTTGGTCTCTACCACGAACAGAGTCGTTCAGATCGCAATAAATATGTAAAAATTGAGTATTCCAATATTCCTCAAAAGTATTGGTCGCAGTTTATCGCCTACCCCGAAATATACACCAATACCTACAATGTATTGTACGACTATGAAAGTCTGATGCATTATTCGGAGTTTGCTTTCTCAAAGGATCCTACGAAACCATCAATGCGCGCAAGAAGTGGCAATTCGGTAACAGATCGTAAAATGGGGCAGATAGTTGGTCCATCGGAAGGAGATTTGAAAAAAATTAATATCATGTACAAATGTAAACCATTAAAATAAGAAAATGACGCATTTGTTAAATTATGAATTGAATTGAAAAGTAAATATTAGCGTTTTTTGTTCCTGCTATAAGCATACATGAATAAAAGTTTTAGTTTTTGAGCAGCAAGAAAATACCTTTTTGGTAATGCACAAAAGCGTAATTTTCTTGGCTTTTTAGAATCTTGTAAGTTTGTCATATATAAATATACATATTGACATAAATGCATATGTATGTAAATAAAAAAAATATTATACACCGTTCAGTTATGCGATAACGTTTTGACGCAAATAATATTTGTATGAATCTACAATATTAAATAAAATGTAAAGGTTTTATTTATAATACCTATATTCTTCGTAACTTTGATTTTTATTAACTCTAATTTTTCTAATTTTCAACTTTTAATATGTGTTTCATGACAATAGAACCTTTCCATTACAGTAATATTCTTATAATTCCTTACACAGTAATCAATACTGTTTCTGCTAAATGTTTTCTCACTCACTACTGACATTAGAGGATAGGTAAATAACAGAAATCTAATCATATTTGACAAAATTAAAAATAAATAAAAAAATTTTATACTTTTTGCCTTATTGGATATGTATGGAGCAAAAAAAATTTTTTTTTGCTTAGCCTGAGGGTAAAATTTGTGATTATAAAATTTCGAGTTAAAATTTTTATTTCTCAAAAAAAATTTTGCATAAGTGTTCTAGAAGCTGTGGAGAGTCCTCTTTCTGGCCAATTAAAAGTTGTCAACTTAAAAAAAATTGTGTGGTCATTATTGGAGTTTTTAAAAAAAGTCTTAAACGCCAACATACTTTCCTTAAGCGTTAAAATAAATTTTGAGTCAAAAACCGTCAAATTCGGTAGTTTTTATATAAATGTGAAGAGTTTAAACCAAAAAAAATTTTAACTCGAAATTTACTTTAAAAGTGAGTGGGCCTCTAGATGTTAAAAAAAATGTTTTTTTGTTTTGGCTAATCTCAACCTGCCAAGGTTTACCAAGATTTATATTGTGATCTTAATTATTTCTTAAGTTTTCGCTTGCACAAATGCATGGACGAACGGACAGACAGTCACCCGGTATTCAACTCGTCTCGTTGCTCTGAACATTTTCATATATATAAACTATATCTATTTCGATTAGTTTTAACTCTTACAAACAACCGTTAGATGAACAAAAGCGGTAGTATACATTGGGTGCGCAAGAACTTAAGATCGAAAGAAATTTCAGATCGATAGCACAAAAACTAAGGGAACGAACGGAATCAAGTGCTTGTAGGGAAATTTTTTCATTTGACGAGATATCTTCACGAAATTTTGCTCGGGTTATTGCCTAAGGCAATAGTGCAATCTCCAAGGAAATTTTTTAGATCGGATCACTATAGCATATAGCAAAATTTCAGATCGATAAGATCGATCGAAGGAACGGAATCTTGTACCGAAAACTTTATAATTTGACGAGATATCGTCTTGAAATTTAACATGGATCATTGTCTAAGGCTGTGGTGAAATAAAGCGCTAAAGCATATAGCTGCCAAACAAACTGACCGATCGAAATCAAGTTCGTGTAAGGAATCTTTTGTATTTATAGCTTCGGTGCAACCGAAGTTAACGTTATTTCTTGTTTTAAATTAAAATCAACCTAATTAAATTAAATGAAATACTTATACATATGTAATATGGTATATGAAGACACAGCCATCAGAGAATCGAAAATATAAAGCATGGGATATGAGGCTTAGACACATTTCATTCATATTCAGCGCTGAACAACACTATTTTTATTAAGACCTACTTAATTTCAATAAAATATCCTAAATTTTTACCAACACAAACATAAACATTTAACGTCCGGTCGAAAGTCGGATATTACTATATTGGGTATATTGAGGCCACGGCAAGGTTTGGTCCAATTGTTTTAACTTTTTGTAATAATCAAATATACCCGAAAACATGTTTCCACGTAATTCTATGACGAAGTCACACACTGTTCGTTATAGTAGACATAAATTTTCCCAAATAACGAAAATTATTATATGTAATAAATAGCAACTGGGGTAATTCGCGTACTGATTTGTTGTTTAGTTAATTGCATCTTACATATTGGAATTCTACTCGTCTCGCTATTCTGACCTCTAGGTATTAGGTACCAGTATTACACTCAATTGTAAGATGTTGCGAGAATATACAATTATAATTTTATTTGAGAGTTATAGATATTAAGACTTTAAGCTATTTTATGCACAATTATCATTTAAAGTATTGAATTGTACATAAGTGAAGTTATCGTATGAAAATATATTAGAATTTCCTTATAAGCATAAATACAAGAGCTTTGATTTATGGAAGAACGACTTGTTTACCACTGATTCGATGTTTAATATTATATATTGAAGTGATCAGGCCACAAAAACTGCGCTTGATTTGAAACACTTTTCTAATAAAAAGAATGAAGGAAACGTCATTATTTTGGAAATCTTTAGCTGCGTCTGAAATAGCAAGTTAGTTATCTAGTAATAGCAATTTGGTTTTATATATTTTATTAATGGCTATATGAATACATTTGGGAATAATTTAAAAATAGTGTTCGGAAAGTTACAATTGATGAAAGCTGCATTTTACAAGAGGACAACGACCCTAAACACACGGCTCACATTGTAATGGTTTTTGCTCTAAAGTGCAGCGCGGAATTAAACACTTTACTGCCAAGTCCGAATTTGAATATTATTGAGTACACCTGGGAGCTTTTAGAGCGAGAGGACCGATGGGGTAACTAGCGCGACAACCCTTAAGAAAGCTTCCAGCAGCATTTTGTTGTTCGTTTAGACTTCAGTTTTTCCAAAATTAAAAGAAAGTTGTAACAACCTGAATAATTAGTTATTGGTGAGTCGTATATAAACCATTGTCGGTCACCGTATACGCCATGAGTTTCGCATATAAGTACCTGCTGTAACAATATAGTACATATACTTATAGTACATTTGCCTGCAGCAATTTAATGTCGAATTTATTTATAATATTAAAAAAAAAATTGTATTTTACTTCATAAAAGCTCTGTGTATATAACAACTGCACACATTTGACGTTATTCTAAGTAGGTACAATGGTACAGAGAAAGTGGGTTGATATTTTCCATATGTAAAACCAGTAGCTTTCAGTGAAAAATACGCGAGGAGCAATAAATGCAAACGTAAGTAACAGCGAATGGGTAGCTGAGACTATTACGAAGTGTAAAAGCTTTTATTAAGCACTCATTGCAGAAGATATTTGCAGTTCTACTAAGGATATCTCTCAAGGATTACAAGACCCACGTAATCTCTGTTGGAATTTTTTGAGTTTTAACTGGAATGTACATATTTATGAGGGTTATGCTCTCTCAATTCTCAATTTTCTACAACACGAAACTGTACGATAATACATGTGAACGCATCGGCTTTAGCAAATTCACGTTTGTGAGCCACAAAGTCGGCACTTTTTTCATCCCTTTCGGCAGTGCTCTCTGTGCAATCGAGTTGTAAAGACGTTCTATCGAGGAAAACGACCAAAACGGCGGTTTCGGAATTAAAATTTATGGAGTAATATTATAATTGCTGCCATAATGTTTAGTGTAAGTGTTTGTGTCTGTGTTGGTTACTTTATTCACTTTATTTTGCACTAAATGAAAATTACTATCGGTACTAAAAATATTCCCACTAAAATATATTTGTACATTGCAAACGCCTAGATTCCCTATATGTGCTTATACATATATTTGAAAATAACAGGAGAGACTCCGTGATCGGTTAGGAATAATAATAAATTACTTTTGCAAGAGTGGATGTACAGCGAAAAATTTTGAATATTTTTTAAGGAAATGAAAAAGTGCGACTTATTACAAAAACTGTATAAGTAAGAATGTTAATAAATAATTCAGAAAGAATATGTGAAATTGTGCTTTATGCCTCCATTTTCAGTTGGTACTAGTTAAAGCTTCCGCCACACCCCGTATCCAGTCCTCTCCTCCACATGCGAAGGAGAATAAAATTGTGAAGTGGTTGTGCCAAGTGCCGAGATATTTACATGAGTCAAGGACGGTTCATTCGTTTTCGTATTTCTTTCTCTCCGTCCTCAGTGATTCAGCGAGTACAGAAGAAAATTTTACTTGTTCGTACATACATACAATACATAAAATAAAAAAATCGAAAAAAAACATACTTAGGATACCAAAATAAATATACGCATCACAAATATAATATTTAAAAATTACTGTGGGTGAAAGATAGTCGAATTTCCGTTGAACTAAATTCTAATATAATGATGTCTATGTTATAATGGTTTCTCATTCTATCTGAAAGAGAAAAAAAGTGAAATCAATGCGATAATCACTCTAATTTTTTCAATTTACGCATTTGGTTAAAGTTTGAAACGAAAGACAAAAACTAAACGATAATTTAAGCGAGTCATTAATTAATAACTTAGTACTCATATTAACGTAAAAAATGTGTTTATTGTGATCAATTTAAACCGTCGGCAAATCATATAAAATTTATATATGTATGTACATATATATGTATGTATGTAGCATGAAAATGTATAGATATGTATATCGTCACCTAAAATATAAAATATAAAAATATAAAATAAGGTAACATCACTTTTCACGTGTTTACAGGAGAAATAAAAAATGAACAATGGAAAACCATGCAATTAAAGATATATTATTTTGAATGTTGCTTATAACTTAGTTTTATCTCATAAGTTTAAAACTTTTTACTTATACGTATGCATTATAATATGTTATTGTGAATGGTAATTAAAAATAAAAATAAATTTCGCTTTTTTGATTATACGTTTTTTTTTTAAATTTTAGTTGACGATATGTACGATTTTTTTCATTTAACTGTTTTCAAAGCATATGTATATGTATGCGTATGTGCTGACATATATCTAAGTTACTTAAGTATTATTTTTAAATTAGTTAAAAACAATCTTTTAGTTTCCAACGCACTCGTAAAATTTCACTCTTCACACTAATTTTCTGAATGCGAAGTAATCGATTTAACTTCAACGATTATCCCGCATACATTCAAATTGACACATAGTAGCATCCGTTGTGCAAACATTTCAACAAATTAATTTTCATTTCAAAATATGAACTTAAGGTGTGGATATGTTTTAATTTATACCAAACATCAAAACTTTGTAGTCTTTATGTATTACAACTTTTTTAAGGCGCATCATATGTGCGCAGCGTTCGCTTAATTAACTTAATGCGTACATGTAGGCAAACATACTTGTATGTAAATGAATATTTGTACGGTAAATAAACATGTATGTAATGTATTGGTAGATTAAAGTACCTATGGATGTATGCGTACAAAGTATATTAAGTGCAAATAGAAGTTTAGCTGGCTTTTTTTTTTTACTTAATTGTCTGTGCTTTCTAGTATGTACACATATGTATATGTATGTATGTACATGCTTAATGTGAATGCACTAGCGCGAAGAAAGTTTTATAAATATTAAAACTCTGTTAATTCTTGTAGTGATTTAAAGTCTACTCCTTCGCAAGAGAAGAGATATATTGGCAACATTTTCTAAATAACTAAGTAAAAAAAAATTATTAAAATTATACACCATTGCTTTTTACACATTTTGACCAGCTTTTTGCCAGAGGACCAGAGATAGAAATGTTCGTCTTTTGAAACAAACCAATCAGACACTTAATTTTCGACTTCTGCGTAGGAATCGAGTGCTGCTCAGCGAACGCGTGTTCCACCGCTGAAAACAAATAGTAAACGGACCATGTCTACGGTGAATACGGCGGGTGGCGTAGCAGCTCCCAGCCAAATACTTTGTTTGTATCCTGAATCGATTTTGCTTTGTGTGCAAGTGCATTGTCGTGTAACAAAATTACTTTGCCGTGTCTTCTGGCACATTTTGGTCGTTTTCCGAGCAATGCATGGTTCAAATTGAAAATTTGTTGTCTGTAGCGTTTAGTATTAACAGTTTCACCAGGTTTTAGCAACGCATGATATACCACACCCTTCTGATCCCACCAAATACAGAGCATTTCCTTCTTACCGAATCGATCTGTTTTTGCAGTCGATGTTTATAATTGTCCCGGATTAACCCATGATTTTTTCCGTTTTCCATTTTTCATCGCCAGTGACCATTCGATGCAAAACTGATTTTCTTTCCTGTCTTTGAAAGAAGTGTTTTTTCGGTTTTCCATTTGTTTTTCATTCAATACATGTGGCACCCATTTTCTACACTTTTGCATCTTTCCCATAGCTTCCAAATGCTCTGAAATAGTTTGTTGTGCAACATTTAACGTGGCTGCCATTTGCTTTTGACTCAAAGTATCATCTTCATCCAATATTGCTTGCAGCTCGGCGTCTACAAACTTTTTTGGTGTTCTTCCACGTTATTCATTTTTCACATCATTATCATTATATTTTGAGCCGTTGCAACGATCTTTCACCATATGCCTCGGCAAGCATTCGTTGCGATTTTGCAGCATTTTTATTTAAATGGCAACAATTTGAAAACTTAGAACTATCGCATGAAGTCTTAAGCTTTTATATAACACAGACAAAAGAGAAGTAGTCATGATTATTAAAAAAATTGTCGGAATAGATTCACAATTAGGTTTAAGTACTCATTATTGACCATAACTTGTAAGCTCTTAAGTGCCTTTACATGTCTTACATGCATATTAAAATCAAATACATTTTAAACAAGTAATGACGATATTCTTGCAATAGTTTTTGGTTGGTCTGATGCTCTCTACTGGTTAGAATTCGTCAAATTTTAGTTTTTCGGTAGTAACAGTGGTTTGTAGCACCTTTAAAAGTAATTGTATAAAAATCACTATGTTTAGTAGACTTGAATACCCAAAAGCTCCTAAAATTGGAACACCTGATCCTCATAGATCGACTAAGCGTTTTGAGCTTACCATAAATTTGTTAAGGAGTTATTAACCATCAAACCCGGCCACTACGGTAGGTTCGCCGAAGGTGTGTCTATCGAAATATTTCCGAGTCTGGTAAAAGCCGAACAATAGAGGAGAAAGTGCAAAGTTCTCAAGTTGATTTATCTTCGCAATTTTAAAGGATCAAAAAAAAAAAGGACGATGCTTTGACTTTGAAGGGACTTTTCTCTTATACTATTTCAACTTTTAAACTGCAACCAAGCGTAACAATACGAGAATCTTATGTATTTTTATAAAAAAATTTACATTAAATCATTTTCATTTCATTTCATTTAACATCATTAAAATATCTCACTTTTGAGCAGCCAAAAAAAAACTTGTATACTTACCATATATTGGCAATCTTTTAAATGTTTTTGAGTATGGTTAAAATTTATTTTTCGGTAAGTAATTAATTCTGTGCGGTTGTAGTTTTTGCAGAAAAAATGGTGAATTAATAAAAGCTCAGGTAGTTAAATATTGGCAGGAGAACAAAATTACTCGCGAAATAGGCAATATTTTCAAAAAACCACATACTATTGCATACATTATTATTGAATTTAAAAAGACTGGTACTTGGAAGACTTGAAGCTAGTGGAACGCTCAAAAACATTTCTACGTCCCAGGCTGAAAGTAAAGTGTCAAGGAACACCTCAAAATATGCGCTGTCGCTAACGTCAAGGAGTTGGAGGAAGCTAAAATTGCAAAAGTCCACCCTCAAACTGTTCGAAACAAGCTACGCTTATCGATCCATCGTGATAACGAATTTTGGGATTATAATACTGTATTAATGTTCACTCAAGAGTGTTAAAATGTCAATTTATGCAAATTGTACAAGTTTTTTTTTGGTTATCGAAAAGAGAGTTATTTTGAATTTTTTCAATTAACACAAGTTGTTAATGACTAAATACTAGTTGGGCTAATTTTTCAAAAGCAATCAGTTAATCAGCTTGTCTTATTTTTTTAAAGCGTGGTACAAACATATTTATATTTATATTACAATATTAATTGAAATACGAGCTATTTACTAAGAGACAAAGATTGCCTTCCTTCTCCATCCAAATCGTAAGGGTGGGATATTTTGTTGAATATTTCCTTTTTTTAATGTAGTTTATCATCTGCACCTTCCGCTACAGTTACACGTTCGAGAACTTACTTTCAAGTTAATCACACAAACTAATTGTCAAAATTGATTTAAATTGACAGCCGTGACGTAGGCTGCGAGGAAGTTGATAATCAATACTAGTTTCAAGATACTGTCGTCATGAAAAACGCTTAAAATTCTTGAAAGTTTTGCATGAAACTAATAATATAATAGAAAGAAGGAATAGGAAGGAAGAGATGAGTCAAAAAAAGCAATCTCGTGGTATTTAGGATATATTCAAAATCCAGATTTTGTTGCTTTTTTTATACTCTTGCAACATGTCTCTACAGAGTATAATAGTTTTGTTCACCAAACGGTTGCTTGTATTACCTAAAACTAATCAAGATAGATATGGACTTATATATATATATAAATGATCAGGATGATGCGAAGTGTTGAATTCCTAGAGACAGTCTACCCGTGCAAGCGATAACTTGAGTAAATATTGAGATATCCTGATAAAACTTGGTGCAAATCTTTCTTGCCACCCAAGGGAGGTTGATATTGCAGATGGACGGAATCGGTCCATTGTCATGCCCATAAAACGCCATTAAACGAAAACCCTTAAAGCGCCATAAATAAACCGCAAATTAAACAAAAAACTGTACCTGTGGGCTAAAAATATTTTAAAAGTGGGTGTGGGTTGTCGAAATCGAACCATAATTTGTGCCGAAAATGGGTAAAAGCAAATCAACACTTCTCTTAGCCTCCATATACCTAACATAAATATTTTTGAACCTCCGGTTCATTTTATACTGCATCTATCGGTTAATATGTAAGAAATCTTAATGAAATCTCTTTCTTATACCAGTGTATCCTCTTTCCTTAAATGGATGAAATCACGGCAATACTTTCTTTAGTTTGATATAAAGTTTTGCCAATACATGAAAGAATTTTCCCGGCTTTGATGCTTGAAATGTTTGATTATACCCGAATTTAGCCCTTACCTTAGTTATTAACATTACTTGTTTTGCACTATACGCTATTCGAGAAACACAGAAATTTTAATTTCAGCGAAAATTGATTGATATATTTATATTTTGATATCAATCCATTAATATAACGAAATATTCAAAATCTAGTTTTTTTCAACTTTACTTGCTTTGCCCTATAAGCTACTCGAGAAACACAGACATTTTAATTTCATCGATATATTTGAACGATTGATATATAATATAATATTTATATATTGATATCAATCCATTAATAAAACGAAATATTCATATTCCCGACAATTTCCTTGGCATTTGTTTGCAAAACGATGTGATCAGCTCTTATAACTTGATCGTCAGGTTGCCTCAAACCTTGAATAGGAAATATTGATATTGAGACAACGTTCACGTTCGAAAAGTCTGAGTGCATTCAGCTTGATAGCAATTTCTTGATCGTGTAACGTCCGTGTTAGAATTATGGCGCAATGGTACTTCCAGTTCAAGATTACAAGTATAATCAAATTTAAAGCAAATATAATATATTAAAATAGTCCTATGGGCTTGAAAAATGGGAATAACGAGATTTTATTATTATTGTAACTTATACACAATTTTTTTTACCTCAGTTACAGATTTAAATGACAATCAAGCATTTACTACGAATAATAATGACACAAAATGGTAGAATACCAAATATCACGAGTACTTGCAGATTATTTTATGGTCAATAATCCTACTTTACAGTGAGCGAAATAAACACATTACCAAACGGAAATTTTAAGTGATCCAAAAAATCAAAAGATTTTCCCTTCGCATGCTTACTTGTTCCACTCAAAATAGATATGCACTTTGTAATGTTAAGGAGCTGTTTTAACAGCTGTTCGACTCAAAAAAGCCACACTGGCCACTCCCCCCCAAAGCGACTAAATAAACTTAAAAAGTAAATAGATCTGTATTCAAATCTAACACCCAGAAGAGTAACATATACCATATACATATAAATAAACCATGAGCTCTACAACTTCTCCAACTGTCCCAAAGATACAACGTTCTCAACATATTCAACAATTTCAACGGCGTGTATTCGGTAAATTGTTAAATGATAAAGGGTATAGCAGGCAAAATCGAATGCAGTTGACCTTGAATGAAAGATTGGGAACATGTACTATTTACAAGTATTGCCGGAGGCTACAAAAGTGGAATTGTGTTACCAGGAAATCGGCAAATATGACTGTTAGCAGTCTTGGTGAAGCGAAGGGGCTAACACCGAAACATAGACTGACTTTCTGGAGATTGGGCGTTAATTACAGCATAATGACAGATTCAATACATACGATAATGTTATTGTTTGCTGTTATGATGGCTGTTGTAATATCGGAAAGCACTGGTAAGTTCCAATATACTTTTTCAAATTTAATAAAGTTCTGATCTTAGTTTAATAAATTATTTAAAATATATATAATATGTAAGTGATAAGTGATTATATAAGTAATTTTATTTTATTTAAAAAGTTAGTTAGATCTTAGTAATTTAAAAAAAACATCGAAACATATATTATAATATTTTGTACTAAATTAATCTGTAGTTTTAGCATCACAACGGGACTCAGTTAAACAAAAAAATTCCAACAACCTGAATAGTAACATGCCTACGGCAAGCGGGATCGATGCCAATGGTAACTTTGATAGCATTAGCGATGACAACACCATTAGATCTAGGAACAATGCGAGCAACGGTAGCCCTGTTGTCAATGTTTCACTAGCAGCGGCTGATATACGTAATAAGTCCAATTATGTCACACTGTCACCGATCGTCACTTCAAGTACCGCTTTCGTAACTGTAGGAGTATTTAGTACAGTGAGCAATTCGGTATATTATGGCGGTGTGCAGAAGAACAGTACCGCACATTATTCGGGGACATCCATCGGCAATCGTAATGTGATTGAAGTAACAGAAGATAATCGTAATGGCCCATACTTTGACAAAGCTGCATCGAAAAATATAACAGCACTCCTCGGAAAAACGGCATATTTAAATTGTCGTGTGAAAAATCTAGGAAATAAAACGGTGAGTTTCATTGATCTGATCAGTGATTGCATTAAAATATTTATTCAGTCCAACGTCTACTTCTTACCACAAATGGAAAGTGAGAGTGCATTCTACCATTTTTGAACCATTTGCGGAAAGTCTGTATATTTATTCTTAAAAAAAGATGCTCTATGAGTTTCATTTAGGTAAATCACATATTGACCGGTACACATATGGTATATGGTATAAGGTCAATCTGATATTTTATATTAAGTATATGGGAGCTATGGAAAGCATTGATCCGATTTTAGCACCAGGAAAAGACATACTCTAAGTTTCATTGTTATATCTTGCAGAGTGACCGCAATTTTCGGTAAAATGTCATCATAAGTCCAGTCAGTCAGCATAGTCCACATGTTCGGTATCTGCTCCGATTTTAGTTATGGTCCGATTTCGAGATGTCATATCTTAAGTGCTCTATATGTGCAATGTTTTATTCCGATAATTTCATTGATATTTGATTTGTATACTGTAAGGTAAACACTTTCATATATGCGATTTCACCTAAAGGTTGGCGCTGCGCCTATTGTCTCATTTTGATTCCGGCTCATATGAAGCAGTTTCGTCCCATCTGGAATATGAAATTAATTGTCATATTTACTTAATGAGTTATCGCACCTTTAATAGTTATATGGGGAGTGGGAGTGGTTACACCTCTGCTAAGTCTTTGTTACGGATTTTGTTTACGGATTGAGTGGTTATCGATAATAACGATTTTTAAAATTTTAACCGAAATGCATCGGAGTAGTAAATTAAAAAAAAAAATTTAATTTAATAAGTAATTAGTGGATACTTTTATTTAGTCTGCGACTTCAAACAAAAATCTTATTTCAGATGCTCTTGCAAGTTTCTTGGGTGCGGCATCGAGACATCCATCTACTAACTGTTGGACGGTATACATACACATCGGATCAGCGCTTTCGTGCTATTCATCAGCCACAAACCGAAGACTGGATTTTGCAAATTAAGTATCCTCAACATCGAGATTCCGGTATATATGAGTGCCAAGTATCGACCACGCCACATATGAGCCATTATATTCACTTGAATGTTGTTGGTGAGTAAAAGACTAATACATATGCAAATATAATATAATCGTACATATCGAAATGTATAAAAATATTTTTAAAAGTATTGTAGCTATGGAAACATTCAGAATTTGTTATTTGATTTATAAGCTAAATCCAGTTTTAAAATAATGTTTCACTTTTTATGTGCAATGCTTTTTTAAATTTGCATTTTCAGAACCTTCTACGGAAATCATTGGCGCGCCGGATCTTTATATAGAGAGCGGTTCTACAATAAATCTGACTTGTGTAATATTGAATTCTCCTGAACCTCCTGCGTACATATTTTGGAATCATAACAACGCTGTAAGTAAATGTATACTATATACATCACTATGTATATAAATGACATGTCCTTGTATAAAATAAACTGCTGATATATAAATAAATAAATTAACACTTTGCTAACGCAGTATCATAGCACTATTATACATGCGTTAGAAGACATGTTAGCGCAGGGTTGCACCACAAGTGCTGCTGGTTTTGTTTGTTCGATTCGCTGTAGAGTAACGCTTGGCGAATCGAAGGCAGCTAATATTAGCGGTACATTCCACTATTTTTAAAAGAAGATTTTTGAGTTCTTTGCCCTTCCCCTTCGAGCATTTCAAGGTTTCCATTTACAGAGTAATAAAAATACTGATTGTGACATTTCGCACCGTTGCCGTTTTTTGCAATCCACTAGGGGTACTCCAAAGCCTTTTCTCTTATAAATAGGTATTATAGTAGTTATTTATTTATGGCGTCTGGCTGAAGAACTTGAATACGCACTTAAATGCAATATTACAATTATTAATTCCAGATTATCAACTACGACTCTCCTCGTGGTGGTGTCTCGGTAGTAACAAATAAAGGAGAAACTACTACTTCTTTTCTGCTTATAAAATCTGCTCGGCCTTCAGATTCCGGACACTATCAGTGCAATCCATCAAATGCAAAACCTAAAAGCGTAACGGTTCATGTGCTGAATGGTAAGTATAAATATTGATGTGCATATATGGCAACGTACTTTAATAATATTAATGAATTGAAAATTAAAAAAATCTCAAATAAACATGTAAGCGTGTAGCATAAACATATTCACAACAAGTCATAAAATATTAGATAAGATTTCTCCCTTTTTCATGAGCACACATGAATTGGTTGTAAGTTACCAAGTACTTCAAAAGTTATTTATTTTAGTAAGTTAAGTTTAGTGGAATGTATCTTTATGCTTTAGGACGTCGTTGCGTTCAACATACTTTCAAGAAGTATTAGTTCGCAGAGTTTATAACAGCACTTTATATGGCAGCGTAGGCAGCTCTAATTCCTTCAATATTTTAAATGGCTATTTCAGCGATTATTATTTATTTAAAGATAATAATAATGTTAACATATTTTGGGAGCTAATCATATACATATATGTACATATATTTACTTGTCATTATTTCATTTTGTGATGGTGTTAAAGGACAGAAAAAAGATGTAAATTAAATAGGTGTTTCTCATTCCGTTTCCAGGGGAGTTCCCAGCAGCAATGCAGCGCGCGGGACCAGTATATCTTCGAATGTCCCAAAGTCGTTATCTCCTAGTGTACCTGTCAATGTACTTATGCACCTTAGCATATGTCAAGTGGTATATGCAAACATTGGCAGCAGTTGGGATCAAGATAGCAAGCATTTGAAGCATCTGGTTGCGTGGCTTCTAAACATACTCGTGTTGCTGGCAACCGAGATGCTTGGAAAGCAAGTTAAACGAAGAAAATTTGGAATGTTTAATACCTGCGGCTGCTACTTCAACGATATACAACTTAAAAACAATTTACAGCTACAAAAGTCGAAAACAGAAAACCATAGCCGTAATGGAGAGGTCAACTTACGAAATTTATTTTATAATACTACTATTTTTAAGTCGATGAAACACTTTAACGATGTACATAACTGTATATTGTTTAACAGACCTATATTCGAACCAGACATCAGGTGAGTGCGTTTCGATTTAATGCCTTTTACTGGTCCTAGCCATGTTAACGAGCGAGAGGGCAAAGCAAGCTCAAACAATCCGTACTAAACTTAACTAACGTGAGTTTTATAATGATAATAATATCCATCGCATTTTTTTGTATTATGTGTATTGTATATTTTGAGTATTTACTTCTGTTGGGTTTCGAACTAAAAGCGAAACTGGACTTTTTTGTAATCGAACAAAAGTATTAGGTGAATTTGGGTATTTGTAAAGTTACTTATAAGAAATATTGTAAATAAAAATTATATAATACAATAAACAATAATGAAATCCAAAAAGAAAAAAAAACGGATAAAAAAATTAAGCGAACAGATATTGTTTCAAGATAGATTATGAAAGAAAAAAATTCTAAATTGCTAAAAACTATGAACTAATAAAGTTAGAAAAAATTATAAACTAAAAAAGTAAACATAATTATTGTATGCTAAGTAAACATATACAATTATCGTTAAGAGAAAGCTCAAATTTGCTTGGTACACCAAATATATATTTGCCTAAGTAACATACTAATTTGCTTTAAAATATTTTTTTATTTTTTTTATTTTTAGTTATTATTAACAATTTTTAAAGTCCGTTTACCGTTTTTATAATCGGTAGATGCTTATTTTTTCTATTATATTTTTAAATTCTAATCAAAAAATTGATTTTATAAACGGTACATTCTACAGTTAATCAATCTCTGGAATAGATAATTGAAACAAAATTACACATATGCTCTCTATTTGTTTAAGCATGTTCCATAGTTATATAATAGCGTAGAAGTGTATGAGATATAAAATAATTTACCGTCTTGGTAAATTAACTTGTTAGACCGAATAAAACCGGTTGCTTCACCGAAGGTTTTTCTATACGGCAACAGATCATACAGTACGTATTCTCATTCCAAATGTACCTAACGCGCAATGCAATTACCAATATGACAGTACTTTTTTATTCTTAAATTATAAATTTATAATCGCTGTTGTAACGACATTATTCAACATTACATTTAATTTTATTATATTTTTACTGGCATATGATATATTATAATAGTTAAATCGAATTGTATATTTTCATTCTTCATATATTATACTGGGATTCAGAAATATTTGCGTGACAATTTTCGTCGAATTATCGAAGCCCTTGTACCTCCAAGTGTATTTTAAAAATACTAACAAGAAGTTATTTCATGATATAGGCAACTTTAAAGAATTGTTTCAACAATTAACAGTTTTTGCAGATAAAATTAGTTTTCACCGGATTGAGAGTATTTCCTAGCTTGGCTTAAAACATAAGTACATATGTATATGTATAAAATCCATGCAGTTAGTAACAACAAAGAAACGCTTTTCGACGACAGTTGAATAACATGTGTGTAATTACTTTGTAATTAGTATGAACCACAAACACAAATAATTACACGAGTGTTCTTTTGTCATTAAAAAATCGTTTTATAATTAAATTATATATAAATTTGCGTGTGAGAATTGTCTAATTTCGAGATTATAAAATCACTTATATTTGAATATTTTGATATTATATGTTTAACTTTTATATTTTTCTTAAACTATGTATCTGTATATATATACATATATTACGGGATTTTAATGGTTCTTCGCTATTTTTCCCTAACGCAATTTATTTCATAGAAATGTCTAATTTCACATACTTGTATGTATATAACATCAATATTAGTCGAAAATCACTAGAATTTATAATAAATTAACCACTGTTGATTTTTGTTTAAATATTTTAAATAATACCCGTCTAGTTTGATATTTCACTGTAAGTTCTATATTGTAGTCAAGACAAGTTCAGAGTACATCCATCTGGATTAGTGCTTCTATTTGCATTATTTCTTTTGTCTGCAGAGTACTGCTCTGAAAACGTTTAAAAAATAAAAAGAAAATGAATTAACATTATTAAAAAGAGAAAAAAATATGACTGATTGCCAGAACCTATAAAAGTTTTATCAAAAATTAAAGCAGTTAAAGATTTATATACATATCGAGCCATAACCGCCAAACTGATTTAGGCAAACAATTAAAATTTTTCAGGAAATTTTGTGTTTAATGAAATTGAATGAAATATGTTAGAATTATACCCCATTACGGTTTTGAACTCCACCCAGTTGAATTAAAAATGAAGCAGTTCAACTTCAGAGCAACTCAACTGTGTTATTAGTACTACGAACTACAATACAACTGTTTTCAGTCGAAGTTTCATTGGTGTTTGCAACATAAAAATATAGAAATATACATATAGAAGATTTGACTAAGAATTAAACAATTTAAAATTTTTAAACGAAAAATTAAAACAATTTATTTTAGTTATTGCACATGAAAAGGTTAATAATTATTAAAGTGGACATTTTGACTTATATTGCAATGATGTGCTGCGCATAAGAAAAAACCTTCGTGATGACCCAAATCCATTGGAACTTCCTAACACTAAGTAAGCCAAAGCTTTAAAATAAAGTCTGTTGCAGATTCATAAGTTTTTTTCGTTAAAATGAGGATTAATTTTGTTTTTTACTAAGTAAAATGAAGGAAGATTACCACAAACTCTGTTTTCTTGCTGCCGTTAGTTATTAAGAATGCATTTTTAAATGATTTTAACTTAGGTCTGAAACAATCTGCGATATTTATGGTTGTTACAAAATCTGCTTTTAAATATTATGAAAACCACATTTGTGCGTAGTGGCACATAAATGACTAAAGAGGAATAAGACACTTAAAAAAATGAATTTTACTCAAAAAAGTATATTCCTAGGAGTAGAAGATTGTAACGACTATTTATGTTCGAAACGCTTCCCACGGTCCCTTCATTTGATTTTTACTGTTTCTAAATTGTAGCTTGCTGCATCCAGCTTCGGAATTTCACTCCATGAGTTCAAAAATTAAAATTCTGAATAAAATAGTTTGTTTTTTTACCCATATTTAACTACTGACACAGAATTGAAAACCGTAGTATCATAAAAAAGTTGCAGTTTGACAACACTTCAACCGAAATTTTTTTTTGACAATCGATATCGACAATACCGAATTTGAAAACTTCAACCAAAACGCAGATGGGTTGAGAACCGTATTATCGGCCTTAATTTGAGTTGCAAAAAGTATTCAGATATTTATTTTGTGACATTTGCGTCAAGTTTTCTCTCCCAGATTCAGCAACGACTAAATCTTCATTGTCATTCATTTGGATTTCAACGTAATTCACTCAGAATTATTCATTTATAACTAAACGCTCACCTTAATAAATCACATAAAATGTCTTAGGCACATATATTTATGCTTTTATGAAAAATGGGTAAGGGGTTTCAATTATTGTGGAGTTTCGAAAAACGGTGCCATCGAATCGTAAAAAATACCATCCATTTGTCGCAATATCGGCGGTTATTGTTCGATATAAAGATAAATATACATACATTAATAGCTATACATTCACATGTACATATGTATGCTTCAGAGTTAAAATATGTAATATTATTATATTATATTAAAACTCATACAATATCATAGAATTAAAAATCACTCTAAGCTTTTAACTATTTACGCATTTTTTTAATTAGCTTTCGGTTATATGCAAACATATGTATAATATATGTAGGTCCAAATATAATTTCACATATTTCATGTTAAGTTTGTTCTTGTTTTACATAAATTTCGCCAATGAATTTGAAAACCCTTAAATTTTAAGTTAATTATGTACAATCAATTTCATAGTGATGAAAAACATACACACAAAAAGTCTGCAAATACAAGTTGTGTCCGAAAGTAACCGAACTTTATATTTAATTTGCAGCATTACAAATATACACCCATCCATCAAACGCACCTAATTTCTAAATCGGATGACAGATGTTTAAGTTACAGCCATTTTAATAAAAGAAGGGTGCAATTGTTCAATTTTTACAAAGAGCAAATATAAAGTTTTGTGTTAAACTTAAAAAAAAAAAAATTGTCTAGACATACGAATTGATGGAAAAAGTTGATTGTATGACTGGTACTCAAGTTTTTACGTGGTTTACATGAATTCAAAATGGTTGTGAGGATTTAAATGACGACCAAAGGCAAGATTGTTCTGCTAATTGTGCTAAATTCGTGAAAAAGTGCGTGAAATTGTTTTGGAGAACTATTTGGAGAATTTTAACTGAACATTTGGATATAAGAAAGCTCTCTGCACGTTTTCTTTCACATGCATTAAATGAAGACTTTTGGGTGTCAAGTTTTTGATGGAAAAACGGATTGCTCTCATCAACCATCCTCCGGGTTCGCCTGATCTATCACTATGAGACTATTTCCCTTTCCAAAACTGAAAATCAATATGTAAGGAGCATTTTATAATGATGCACCTGCCATTCAAGCAGCCGTAACTAAGGTGCTGAACAATATTTCTAAAATTTACGTAAAAAATTCATGCGCATGCGCTGGTTGATCGGTCGAAACGTTGTATTATTATATGCATATGTTAGCTGACCATTCGTACCGGCCAAACGGGCTTTGAAATTGAAGAATGAGTTGAATAAAATTGTGTTGCTCTCTCACCTATTATAAGTCGCGATTTTCAGTGAATTATAATATGGAAAATGGATTTAGCCGAGACAAATGTGGTCACCTAAGTCTAGTGTAACCTATTTCAAAGATAATATAAGGTGCATTTTTTTTCTATATTAAAAGAGTTCGGTTATTTTTGGCTATACACTATTTACGGATAATGGGAAACAGCAAATGCCTGTAGAACTAATTGTCAGTGCAACGTCTGAAAAACAGTTCCGCGAGCGGTTCATTGGTTTCGCAAAGTGCGTAACGTTATATTATTTTAACTATGAATTACTTATATACATATGTACATGTAAATATGTACATATAGACATATAAGTACATACATAGTTGAATAAAGTACTAATTTCAGCTCTTTGTACATTTGGAATAAGGTACCTTAAAAAATTAATGTAGGTATATGTAAATAAATATGTATTAAATAATGTTACAGTCATTAAACTACCAGTCATTCACACCCATAAGTTAAATATAATAAAACCAATTAGATTAAAGCAAAGTGTTCTCAAGGTACATTTGTGAGTGTAGCCTACCGAGAGAAGGAGTAAGCTTAAGTTAATTTATCTCGCACATGCTGTTATACATATATATGTATATATATATATATATATGTATATTATGTATGAAGTTGTTTGTTCAAATTTATCGCGTGGACTGCATTACAAAGAGAAAAAATAAAAATAAACCAAAGACACATAAAATAAATTAATCACTGTTATTCCTTTTATTTTTGAAATTTAAGCATTCGCCCATCAGAAAGATATACCATATACCATAGGTAATATAATAAATAAATCTACAAGTAATATACTGAATGAGCTGAAAATAAAAAGAAAATGGCGCGTTACAAAAAACAAAGTTGAATGTTAAAATTAAAAAAGCTATTAATAAAAATAAAGTTATATAAACAAATCACATAAATTCTTGAAACAAATAAAAAACTACCATTAGTTAAAGTGAGATAAAACCGAAACTCGTAGTCATATATGGTAAACAATGGGAAGTTAAATGAACGCTATGATTAGAACTCATCAGTTTCATAAGAAAATACAGTAAAAAAGCTGCAAAATGTTTAATTAAATAAATTTTATGAATTCTCGTATTTTATGTTTTCGCAAAACTAACTTAGTTAAAAGAAACATTAAATGAATCTTTAATATATAATATTTTGTGATATATATATTATATGGAAACAGTATTTTCCTGATATCTTTTGTGCCTCTTGTATTGTCTGGTTTTTGATTTTTTTTTCGAAATTAAAATTTAGCGCAGTATTTTATATTGAATGTCCAACAAATTTAATACAAGTATTAAAATATGCATATGAGTGTGAATTTATGTATTAATTTAATTGAAATAAATGCATAATTATTATGTACTAATTTAAAAATGTTAAATAAAAGCTAAACTATTTAATTATTATCTAAAAAAGAAATTATTGCGTATATTTTTTTCGTTTTGACACAAATCAAATGAGGTAATGACAATCTCAGTTCATATATATCTTAAAGAGATATGAGCGACTCGCGTAACAGCTGCATTTGCCAAGAGCTTATTATACCCTGAACAGGGTGTATTAAGTTTGCAACGAAGTTTGTAACACCCAGAAGGAAACGTCGGAGACCCTATAAAATATATACATAAATGTTCAGCGTGATGAGCTGAGTTGATTTAGCCATGAAATTCTGCATCTAACTTTTTCTCACCAAGAACCTGCTCATTTGTCGGAACGGCCGATATTGGACCACTAGAGCATATAGCTGCCATACAAATTGTATAATCGGAATCAAGTGGTTGTATAGGAAACTTTTTTATTGGACATAATATCTTTACGAAATTTGACACGAGTTGTTGTTTAACGCAACAATGTATTCTTCGCTCTGTTCAGATCAGATCACTATATCATATAGCTGCTATACAATTTGAACGATCGCAATCAAGTTCTTGTAAGTAGCCTTGTATTGGTGAAGGGTATTATAGCTTCGGTGCAACCGAAGTTAACGATTTTTCTTGTTTTTAAGATGTTTCTATAAAAAAATTAATTGACTTACTAAAACTTTGAGTTGGGAAACACGCTGAGTAAGAATTTAAGTATTAAGTATTACGTTAATATCCTATCTTAGCAGAGAGGGACAACAAAAGAAATGAAATCAGCCTGGACACTGCCTCTGTTAGGTGTTATGTTTGTAGCCAATTTAACTTGTTGAACTATATTATACATACATACATCTGTCCAAGTATTTAATCATTACAAACTCTATATTTTTAATTTTCTAGCTTTTTGTATTCTAATTTCTCAACAGTAATTTCTGCTTATCATTTTCGTGATAGCTAAGTTTTCGTGGTACATGTTAAAAGTATTATGTGGCTTTCTGATTTCAATGATACATACATATGTGTGTGATCGTTACACATATTTATCTTATACATAAACGGCAGGAAAGACAGACAATTCTTTTTTCTCATCTATAGTCAAGCTGGTTTAACAAGGGCAAACTTTATCAATAAAAATATAATTGACTGCTAAAGCTGTTGAAGATGAAACTGAAACTTTGTTCAAGTGCATTGGTCAAAACTTTACTAATTACAACAAATGTTAGTATAGTTTAAGGTTCACATCATAGAAATATTGAGCTACGGAGAGAATTCGATTATTGCATTAAACGAGGTATATACTAATAAGAAATATAAGAATATTGAATACAATTCTTAGACATTGTGATGCATTAAATGCTAACGGCTCTGTGTATTAGGTGCTTCGATATAATTGCTAACAGAAATAAATGGGTTTTTAACATTGTGCATTTCCGGCAGAAGAAATCATAATGAGTTCGGTGTAAATTCATAGATCGTTTACGATTTGACAAAGCCAGATTGCAACACTGTTTATTTATAAATTATAACTAAGAATGTGAATGGATCTATATTTAAAATTACCCAATTGTTATAATGATAATAATTATTCACATCTGAGTGGTTTATATAACTGAAGTACTAACTATCTATATCAGCAATGCTCGCTAAAAAAAATTTTAATACGACATGGTGACCTAAATTTGAAACCCCCAGTAGTAAATTTTATTGAGAATTCTTTTCGAAATAATAACATTTCATCTCCTAGTTTTTCCAAGTTTCTCCAAGTCCGCGACGTAAGAAAAAGTCTCTTAAGTTTTTATAGCAACTTAAACTTACGCAATTGGCTAGTATTAAAGGTAGAGAAATATTTTCAGGTGTTGAGAACATACTATACACATACTTAATTATTGTACATAAGTAAAGAAGTTCTAAGTTTTTATCTGATCATAAATTTTAAACTTTACACAAGTAGTTCCGCTTTGATTCTCGTAAATTTCGAGAGTAAAAAAGTCGCGAACTTCGCCCATCCTTTCTTGTTTTGGCTTAAATTCAGCCCAACTAAGAAAACACTATGTTCATCATAATAGTGCTATGGGATCGTTTGGTACTTATGCATATCTTTAGATTTAACTATGGGATGACATCATTGATATATTCTCGAAAATCGCTGTAATCGCTTTCCTAAGTCCAGCTGACTTTATACCGCAACTATCGGTTAATATGTAAGAATTCTCCATGAAACAAAAATTATAATAAAAAGGCATCCTCGGTATTTGACTTTTATTTTAAGCCGTAAATTTTTTAACAATGTACATGCAACTTTTAGAAAAAGTATATTGACGAACAAAACACAGAGCTAAGAGCTTATATAAGCTTGTATACCTTCCTCGTAGAAACCCCCCTCCTTATTTGCGAAGAATTCGGACAGCCACTTTTCACAAGCCTCTTTTGAGTTCAACTTCACACCACCAAGGGCATTCGCTATGGACAGGAACAGGTGGTAATCACTTGGCGCTACGTCCGGGCTATATGGTGGATGCGTTAAAACCTCGCATGCGAGCTCCCGTAGCTTCTGACGAGTCATCAACGAAGTGTGTGGTCTGGCGTTGTCCTGGTGGAACACTACACCCTTTCTGTTGGCCAATTCTGGACGATTCTGGTCGATCGCCTGCTTCAAGCGGTCCAGTTGTTCGCAGTAGATGGTAGAATTAAGCGTCTGGCCATATGGGAGCAGCTCATAGTGGATGATTCCCTTCCAATCCCACCAAACACACAGCAAAACCTTCCTGGCAGTCAATCCCGGCTTGGCCACTGTTTGGGACGATTCACCGGCCTTCGACCACGACCGTTTTCGCTTGATATTGTCGTATGTGATCCATTTTTCGTCGCCAGTCACCATCCGCTTCAAGAATGGGACGAGTTTGTTCCGTTTCAGCAGCATATCGCAGGCGTTGATTCGGTCCAGAAGGTTTTTTTGCGTCAAATTATGCGGCACCCAAACATCAAACTTTTTTTTGTATCCAGCCTTCTGCAGATGGTTCAAAATGGTTTGGTGACTAACTCCCATCTCCTGGGCGATGTCACGAGATGCCATATGCCGGTCTAACTCGAAAAATTCAAAAGACAAAAAAGCGGATATTTGACAACCTTATATATGGTAACATTACTCGACCAGTCCTGATGGTTTATAAAAGTCCTGGTTTTGAGTGTGTGATTTGGGAAGTATGTATTAGTGTAAACTAAAACATTATACTTGGAGATGAAAAAAAGTGAAATGTACTGAAAACGTTGCAAAAAATTATTTTTAATCTGTGGAATAAATCAAAAATTAAATAAATAAAGAAATAACACCATAATTTGAGCGTTCATGTATACTTATGTGATAATAGTCACAACCACTTCATATTAATCTTTATTAGTCTTATGTGTTACAAACCACAATTATTACTGTGCAACATGTGGCGTGAGTATAAAAAGTTTTTGTACTTAGCACATGAAATCGCAACAACTTGATAAAATCGGGTCGTATAATATTGGATTTACTATAATTTAAAGTCGAAAATGTTTGAAATCAGTCCAAGAATTACTCTAGCTTCCATGTACTACATATAATAATTTTTGTTATTCCAGCTTGCTCTATACTTAATATATTGGTCAGTGTGTAAATTAGCACTTTAACGTAAACCTTGTATCCCTAATATACTTATTTCCGACGATCTGGAATCCTTATATACCCCATATATTGAATTTATCCCCTTTGATTGAGTGTATTTCATATACAAGTATATCACATTAGAGTATTAGCTTGACTTTAGTATTAATATTTTGGACAAGCAAAATGTAGAAATGAAACTAAGTGCGTCTATGACCAATAATATAATGAAATTAGGTACCAAATATGATAATCCATTCGGTTTTTTTTGAGTAATAAAACATGTTCAATTCTTACGCAATATTGGTATAGTTTGGCCAACATCTGAAAGCATTTCCCAGACATTGAAGTCTGAAATACCGAGAGTATAAAATGTTTGGTTACACCCGAATTTAGCACTTTCTTACCTGTTTATTATATCTTTCGTCCGAAATGTTAACATAATTGTGAACATCGTATGATTTAGGGTCGTTTGAAGCTATTCGTCAATTGGCACTTCTAAAATAGCGCTTTCATTTAAGCGGTTCAAGAATAAAATGGCACACGCACACGCTACCCAACGCTTTGGCCTACAGGCTAAACGAACAAATGTCGAAATATATTGGTAAACATTTGTTATAAACATAAGCGCTGTAAATGTAAAAGTTTTGGAATGGGACGAAGTTAGAAAGGGTTTATTGTCAAATCATTGATTGTTGATTTAGAGGAAGCAATACGAATATTTTTCACTTCTTTTACGGACACAGAAATGAAAATTTTAAAACTCCAAATAAATTACTTTCAGCTGGAAAAAATCTAAGAATATTTCAATATACATATACGTACACACAAATTAAATAAATATAGTTCGTGAGTGTTTTTTAACTAATTCCAAGCGTACACTTTTACGTATAATGATACCCATCATCTTCACAACAAATTTCTATTGTATAATCCTCTAGGCATAGCCTTAATAATAAAGCAAAGACAGTTCGAAGTGAACATTTATTAATATTGAACAGTTGCTTTTAATAATAATGCAATTCTAAAAATCAACACGCTTAATAATCTTTTATTAAATTTGCAATTTAAAAAAAAATATATATATACCATTACTTTTCACGTACTCAGCTTACGAATAAGCTTCGCTAAAAATATATTTATACCCTGAACAGGGTATATTAAGTTTGCCACGAAGAAGAACAGCCAGAAGGAAACGTCGGAGACCTTATAAAAAATATACGTTAATGATCATCATGATGAGCTGAGCTGATTTAGCCATGTCCGTCTCTCTGTCCAACTGTCCATCTGAATTTATGAGAACTAGTCTCACAGTTTTTGAGATATCGATCTTAAATTTAGTATATGATCGTTTCTCATCAAGAAGTTGCTCATTTGTCGGAATGTTCGATATCGGACCACTATAGCATATAGCTGCCATACAAACTGAAAAATCGGAATCAAGTTCTTCTAAGAAACCTTTTGTATTTGTGAAGGGTATTATAGCTTCGGTGTAAGCGAAGTTAACTTTTTTTTCTTGTTTTTTCATGAAACTAAAGCAATTAAGTGCATATTTCCCAAATTGAACGTTTGTTTCATTAAGTTAATTATATGTAAGAGCTGTGGCGATTTATGGTTCCTAAAGGCAAATCAAAAAAAACTTCATTATTTCATTGTTTTTTTTTGTAGGGTTTAGCCTTGTCATTTCCTTTTCTGACCACTAAAACAAATAGATGTCGATAATATGTTGCCACATAATCATCATTCTAGCTTTTAATGATTATTTTTAGTGTGAAAGGGAGTCCTACAGGATAAGTAGATGTTAAGCTGAGTACAAACAAAATATAATCAAACTGAGAGCCAAATAAGGGTTTGTTTATGGTATACCAGCCATGTCATCGATTTCTCCTAAGAATGATGTAGAGATGTGAATTATCTAACGCATTTACGTACATAAATATGTACATATGCATAGGCTATAGCTTGTAGTACAATATTATGATTTGCTATAATTGGATGTGTATATTCTTAAGGATTAATTCTTTAATATTTCGATTCTTAAAATATGGTAGTCACCAGTTTTATTGACATAGTAGGCTCTATTTGTCCTGGTTCAATTGAATGACCATAATTACCAATTGACCACTTCAGCATCCTGCGGTGATCAGTACTTTAATTTGGGAGGTAGTATATACCATATATGTTTAGCACCCGTCCTCCAACTAGCTTCGCATCAATTCAAGTTAGAGGCAATATGAGTTTGTTTGTTACTAACTTCACAGCTCTACCATTATATAAAGGCGGAGTGTTAGTTCTTCATATATACATACATATATCTTCGTTCCGTGAATATAGTACATATGTACATACATATATATGTATATTCATACGAGTCCGTGGTTCTTTAGGCTTTGGTTGGTTTGAAGCAGTGGTATTCAGTATCACAGCTCGTCATGAATTGGTGGTATAATGGATGTGCCGTGTATAATAAAAAGCATATCTTGCATCAAATCACATCAGAGCGCTTCTCATGTACATACATACATATCTAGTACGTTTCGCTTAATTGTGTCAAGTGCAACTGCGAGTTGAATTAAGTAAAAACAAAGTGAAAATTCGCGAAAGGTATACATAATTAAAACGTTCTTTCCACATTTTGCTGTTATAAATACCTAGTATATATGCATGGCTAGATGCGAGAAGGTATGTGTTTATAGTTGAACAGACTGTTACTACACACTGTCAGGCTGCAATTGGGTAAAGCCTTATATATGTAAATATGTATGTACAAGTGTGTAAATATATATATTTAAAGCAGTTAAATGTGGCGTTGGAAGCGTTAATAAGTCGAGGACTTGTATGTTAACCATAAAAGTATTTGGTGTGCATACCAAAAAAATTATAGCTTATTATACAATATATCGTATTTTAATGAATACTTTTAATAATGTTACTAATTTTATTTTCTTAAAATTAAAACAAAACTTTAAAAAGAATAATTACAACACGGCACGGAAAACTTCGAAAAATTTACTCCAAAAATTTCCAAAGATGCGGGTGACGTTTGTTTATTGTGCATGCAAGATTAACAATAAGCTAGAGACGCTTATTGGATTAAGTGGTTAGTTGCATTCAGAACATCCGTACCGTTAAATTTTAGTATGGTTGATTCCCTTTTAAAAAGTTTCTTAATACGAAGTTATGTTTACTTAACTTTATAATATATATTTAATTAGCTTCGATTAGTTCAGTTGGAAATGCAGACATTTGAATGTATATAAGTAGAGTGGCTGTCTTTCGACACACCTAGGCCTTTAGGAGGCCCATCAACCTCCTGACAGCTTCTACAATAGTCGTTATAAGGCGTTTCAAGTCTATTTGCATATCTGCCTGTTAGACATTGGCCTGTTAGTTCTCCTACTAGGGTTCTTACGTTTGCCTGCTTGTTGAGCAAGTAAGGACTGATTCCACTGAGACTCTGCTATTTTTATGACATGTTTTTCGATTAAATATCTTTAAGTAGCCAGAGCCTATGTCCACCTGTTTACCGAAATCTAGTTGTAGGGTGGTGCTTGTTCTGGCTAGTTCATCTGCTACACAGTTGCCAGGGATATCACTGTGTCCTGAGACCCATTGCAGGTTTGAATGTAATGCGGCGCTAATAATACAATATTATGTGTATCTTATTTTAAATAAATTAAGCGAAAAACATATTTGTAAACTTAGTAACCTTAATATTAATAATATTAATTTTTATCGTGATCATTGCAGGTGTCATAGCTTAAAATAGATGCGAAATATAGTGAAAATCAATGAAACGGTTTTTTAACAATAAAATTTTAAGAAATATTATTGAAACGATTTGCAGGTATTTTTTCATATAGAAAATGGTATAGCAACTTTGCTAAACTGTCTATGTTAGATATGCCCGCATGATACCGTTGCTCATTACATCACAAATGAACGAATACAATAAGATCGTGCTGCGAACTTTGATTACTATTAGGATGGCTATTATAAAAATATAAGAGTTATCGGGAAATTGTGTTAGAAATTCATCATTCGGATAAATAGCAAAATATGTGTTCAATATAAGCCATTTAAGAAAGCGCGTAGTAGATAAATTTTAAAATCTACAGTTGTCTTATATTTATTTATTTATTAAAACTGTCTTACGTTTTACGAGTTTCAACTGTCTACAATGTTTCATAGCATAAGCCAACTGAAGGAGACGTAACATCGACACTGAAGCTTATATTTAGAAACGTGAAGTAACATAATCTAAAACCAACTGCGGAGTGTGTATGTGTATATGTACATACATGTATGTTATATAGTAGTTGGAATACAACTTCAATATATCCCAGTTAGAAAAACGGCTTGACTTATTATAAACGCGAGTCGAAGAACGTCTGCTGATGTATAAAACCTGCTGCATATTACTATAATTTACTTGGAAATGTTTCTTTTAAATTTTTTCCAATGTAAAATTTGTAAGTTGAGTAAAGTGGAAATGTAATAATATACTTAAAAAGTGCAACAAACTGCTAACTTCTGATAATTAGATGATTGCTGCGCTACTTCTTTTGGTTGAAAAATTGTTCTTTCTGCGCCATACAATTGATTTAAGATAGAGAGTCTTCTATATACAATTATATTTTAATTCAAGTCTTAAGTTCACATAATTGATAAAGTTAGACTTTGCGTTGTAATATGAGTCATACATAATACTAAAACTCGTTGTTTAAAACAAAATTTTGTAACAATGAAGCAGTACCTACTTTTCGTACGTCTCGTATTTGGAGTGCGACATATATATTGCAATAATATAGAACTACTTTTAAAAGACATAAACAGCCACAAATAGTTATAAAATGTTATATGGGTTTCTGTGTACACATTGACATTTTACGTTATGTGTTACCTTAAGTGTAAATATGATGTCATAGTTTGAAGCCCTTATGAATGAGTATAATAAGAGTGATACCCGGAGTACATAAGTGGTACTTCCAACACATGAGTATAATATGCAAAAAGTGGAAACAAGTCGCTGTATACGAAAAGCGACGTCACCAGTAGACAAGAGTTCCTTAATTGGTGTTTCATACTGAGTGGGTCGGTTTACTGATGTGCTATTGCTATGTGCCTACTTACATATACTGTAAGAATAAACAGTGGCGAAAGCGAAATGAAGTGTAGAGTATTGTTCATGTATTTGGCATCGCTGGTGAGTGAACCACAACAACTGAATGTAGTAGGACGAGGAGTGACTAGTACTACAGAAAATATTCGATATAATTACGGCCTACTGCACATTTTGGTAATAGCTTCATCAAGCCGTGAGCTTGGTTTCTAAGTGCAGAATAAGTACGCACAGTGTCAACAACATACATGGAAAATAATGTTGCAATTCAACCAACTTTGTTGACTTGTAATTCGTAAGTGAGCTTAAATTAACAAAAATCTTCTACTTGCGTGTAAACATGATTACATTATGGTATATTCAACGTATTTATATCTACCTACATATGTACTACATAAATATGCAAATGCAACACTTACATTCATGACGCTATCATGTCAAATGTGAAAATTGCTTAAATGATGTAATTTATAACTTATCTTGTGTTAAGCAACTTCTAACGTGGACTATATCTTAGTAGTAGGTATTTCCTAGCAATATTGTGCATGTTAACTTCAGACATTTTCTTTCTTTCTATCGCGTTACAGCATTGTGGCTTGGTTATTTTCGACTCAAACCACAAGTTTGTACAATTCAATGTTTGCAACTGATTTATTCAATTTTTTCTCCTGCATTTCCGAAACATCCCCGCGTATTCGGATATTTAAATACCTGTCCATGCTCTTCAGCTAACATTTTATCGTTCTAGGTTTTTCTTTCAAGAAAGAAGCTTTTGTGGTTGAAAAACGCTTGATAAGAGACGATTTTGAATTTCTCTGGTGTACAGCGAAAATTATTAAACGTTTTTATTTGAGAAGATACCTCGACGAAGTTTGGCATACATTATTACAGTCCAAGCCAATGCTGCAATCTCCGAACAATTTGTTAAGATCGGGTCATATGCTTCAGTGTCTGCTGCCTTTCAAAGAGACCGATCAAAATCAAGATCCTTATAAAAAATCGTTTTTTCATCACTAAATAGCCGTATTTTGACTTGCAGGTTCTTGAAATCAAACAACGCCGCTAGAAAGAAAAAACAAACCGTTTTCCATTGAATGCAAACCGTTGATCCGTTACGTTTTCAGATTTGGTTATACATATGTATAGTTGCTATAAAAAATGCACCTTGAAGCTTGATTATTATTCGAACATACATATAAGTATACTTGTATATGCAAATACCTATTTATCAAGATATGGTTGAACCTTTCATACAATTTAATTGCAGTCTGTGTACGCACAGATGTCATGCAGTCAGTGAATTTACATATATTTTATGTTTTAGTGTATGGTATTGTATATGTTGGCCATTGTCAGTGTGTTCCTATTGAATCTTGCCGTCGGGCTACAAGTGAATTGCAAGTACCATTCCTATTTATAAAAAAAAAAACACAAAGCGGTAATTAAAACTCTGTAACATCGGTGTCTTGTATGCATGTGCAAAAATGTTTATAATGAGGGCGACTTATGTATGACAAAAAAGTGACGGTTCCCGGAACTCCCAAAGGCAAGGTAATAATTTGTTTCTAATACTTTCACACCTGTGTTTGCACGTTTAGATTATACCATCTAAAGCCACGGTCCGTATTGTTATGTTTTTGTGTGCTATAATTTAAAGCAGAAGGGTTAAATTCACATGTGTAAACATAAGCAATGGAAAACGCTGTCGCCTCATCTAAGGCATTAATCGCAGTAGCATTTCTTGGCGCTTAGAAATGGAGACTCATTCCTTCAAGAACATATACATATATATGTAGTATAATATTATACAGAATGTAGAAATATACAAGTAAGAAAGACGGTGTAATTTTTTAGGTCTCGACAAAATTCTATCTCAACAATCTTCGGAAGTTGTAAGTCCCGATCCTTCCAAGGGTGAAGAGTTCTGCGAAAATCTTCAAGTAATATCTACGATCAGTGCCATAAAGTTCATTTATGTAAGCATAAGGTATTTATAGTTGTATGACATCCTTTGTTCTTTTAAGGGGTTACATGGGTTTCACGGCTTAAAAAAACAAAAAATTGTTTTATTATCTTATTTAATTCTATAACATCTCTAGAATATTGTCCAGAATTCTCAAGTTGATCCCAAAAATAGTTTTGGAGGTACAGTTGTGAAAAGTTGCGTGCTCGAGGTTAGCTATATAATCACTTAAAACTTTAAACGTGTTTTTCTCGTAACTGTGTTTTCAAATTCGCTTGTCAAGATTTCTCTCGAACCGAACCGATCTTAATGAAATTTACACAGGTCTTTAAGATATGCTTTACAAGGTATTGAATTCAGTTACAGTTTTTTTAAACGTTTGCCAAAAATACAATTTGTTTTTTTTCATCTCAATACCTTGTTAATGCTCTCAGTTCAAACACATATTTTTTTCATTTTACTTTTGATAACCTTGTCAGAAGTTCTGCTGTTAACGCGGAAGCACCTTTTTTCCGAGCGACTGCCGGAAATGACGTCGTAATGACCGAGTTTTGAATATTTTCCATTGATAATTTCACAACATCTTAATCAAATATGTATCTCCGGTGTAATAGAAAGTTTGAATAAAATATTTAATTTTTTATATGAAAAAAAAATTATTGAAAATAGGGCGTTTTTTGCTCAACGAAACCCATCTGAACCCTTAAAAACTTGTACCTACGAAATTGGCTCAAATGGCCATTTTAATTATTTTTATTACTGTTAAAGAGGCATTCTGGACACGAAATTATACAATTTATATAATTAAGTTTTATGATACCTTTGCCAAAATATCTACATCTACGTGCAATTTCCATTATTTAGGGTTCAGAGCATGGCATTAATTATTCATTTTTGTTAGTATGCACATAACATTTACTCGCTTAGTTTTTTATCTTTTGGTCTAGTTATGCTTTCATTTAGTAGAGTTCATATGTCTCTCAAAACCCGTCTACATTTAGCTAAGTGCTCTTACAAAACTTTTTGTTTTGTTTCGATTCGTGGGATTTCCTTCTGAAACGACAATAGAAATTATTAATATTAATAGCTGCGCAAATTTTTCATAAATTCTACTTTACCATAAAGAGGATATAAAAAATGTACAGTAGAAAAGCTGCTGAAATATGGACATAAAGTTTAAAACAATCTGATCCTTTTGTTATGAACGGCACATATTATTATTCATTTGTCATATCTCATTTTAACTATTATCTTCGGGTTTTGCTGGGCAAACCGCATTTCGTAATACAGAATAATTTATTATTAGTCTAATAACTTTTAATTAACTCTAGGCTGTAGGCTGTGCTGTACAAGCAAGTCATTGCAAGTATAGTTATGTAGAATTAATTCCTCTAATTAAAACTCAAAAATAGTTAACAGACTTAGCAAATACACTTCAAGATGTTGACAAATTTGCTTTGGGCGAACTATTTTTCTTTGTTTTTCTCTATTGTGTGTTTGCATATCTGATTCCAACTCACCGCGTAATACAGTGGGCTGCACAAATGAGTTTATACATGTATGTATGTATATTGTAGACTTGTGAGTTTATGTAATAAAAAATAACAAAGCGGATTGCAACTTTTTCTTGCGTTTTAATTCAAGTTCAATTATCAATAAAGAGGTTTAGAAACAAAATTAAATATAAGGTATCAGAATTTGTACTTTACAAAATCTCTAATTTATTATTAAATATTTGTATATTTATTATTAAAAAGTGTCTGCAAATTTATTTCTCAACAATTTAATTTTAATTAATATGCCGTACTTGTTATATTATTCATAAAATTAATAAATTAAAACCAATTCCAAACATTGATGTTTCCCATGCTATTACCAGCTACTACGTGGCTATCGATTATAGAACTATTCTGAATACTGTGCGGTGGGAAGTCATTTCAGCCAAGAATAACTTTAAATAAATAAAGCAAGACTTGGGTGGGTAGATCCAAATGCGAATTCCAAATGGATCAGGAACCGACAATGAATTTTTCACATTGCTCTCTATTAGCACGGTTTGAAAAGGTAAAAATTTGTAGAACGGAAGGATTATTATACCACTTTTTATTTTCTGTGCTTTGCATTATCATAATGCTGGCAGCGAAAAAGAGTACGTAAAAATAGTTTCGAAACTAATTGTGAACGTTATTTTAGGTTTCCATTTAATTATGCTCTCAAATTGGTTTATAAATAGTAAATTAGATACTGCATCAGAACTGAAATACTTCATAGTTTCTAAGGAATCATTTACTTCAAATATACGTAAATAAATATTTACATCTACAAACATACATATTTACATAGTACTAAATTAAATGCGTAACTAAGTTATTTTAGTAATTTAATACACATTTAGTTGGTTTTCCGTTTCTTCAGAATGTCTAAATCTACATGTGTGTATGTATGTTTATATACAAAATGTATTTATGTAAATTTGCAAGTATACAGCATTGGCATTAATAACGCTGGTTTGCTAATGGCAAAAGTTTTTATCTGGATCTGTGGCATTTAACATATGATGACCACCATATTCACACTACAATTTATCCACATATAATCACATTTAAATGAATTTAAATTAACAAATACATATAAAGATACAGTAGTATACATATGTACATATGCTTATGAATCTGTAAAATGGTGTGTTTTTCAAAAAATACCTAATTTTGAAAGTCTTTCACACTTCGCCATAAGAATTACAGTTTTAAACAGACATTTATCTTATCGACGAAAGTAGAGCGAAAAATGAGCGGCAAGGTCTGTCGTAAATCATCAGATGTGTTGTTCACGCGGCGCTCTTGTTTGTCCATTAGTCTGCCGCATTTTATTTGTTCTTCCTTTGTTAATCTCTTCTATGACGTTTGCGTTTGTGCATCTCTGCTACGTTGATTGTTAAGGTTTGAACATTTTTTCTCGGCATTTTAGTCAAGCTAATAATAATAATTTAAGCTTTTTTGAATTTTGAACCTAGGCATCTGTTTCGAAAAATATTTTTTGTATATGCATTGTGTTGACTTATAGTATAATTGAGATATAAATTATGCTATCTGTTAAGTTGGATCAAAGTGGACACAGTGTGCTAAATTTTACTTAAGTCGGTTCAGTAGCTTAAGAGCTTACCCCGCACAAACATCGTAACACGTAATTTTTACATACATAAGTATATAAATAATTGTGGTTCATTAAGCATTGCCAAATCCTAGGACAAGTAAGAGTTAAGTGAGTTTACAGAGTTTTTCGCAATACATTTAATTTTAAGATTTTATTAAAGTTTTAATAGAAAATAGCTAAGTTAATCACCTTAGAGACATTTGATATATCGGAGTATAAATCTACGTACAAAAGTTAAAGTCCTTCGAGGTAATACCAGATAAAAAAAATATATCTGCATTATTTTTACCACACATGTTGGTAAAGAAATGGTTACATAGTAAAGTAAACACGGGTTCGAATAATATTGTATCTGGTGTAATTTTATTATTCCGAAGTATCTTTGGTACTATGACGGTGAAAATCACAACTTAACAATTAGAGGAAATAGGTATGTACTTTATTTACAATTAGAACAAAGAACGACTTCTATGTGAATGGAAATTATCGTAACTCGTTAAGGCAATACTTTATGGGAACGAGCTTTTAGTGACAGAAACGAATGAAAGAAGCGGCCTGTCAATTGACCACATAGGTCACCTGTAAGGCTTTAATAAAACGCTGTTGCGATTGCCATATGCCCATAATTCTGTTTAAATATTAAATTTACTGATACCAATTAAGGGAGGGCCAAGTTCGGGTGCAACCGAACATTTTATACTCTTGCAACTTACCACAATCAAAGGTGGGGAAACACCTTATGCACAACGATACATTCTTATTAGAAAAATACGCAATTTCAATTTCTATATGGCGGTATGAAGTCAGCCGGAAGTTCGGAAATCTCTCTATTAGATATATGGGGGCTAAGGGAATTACTGATTCGATTCAACCTATTTTTGACGTACAGACTTATTATTATCAAAAAAGTATTCTTTCCGCATTTCTATAACATATCTCACAGACTGACCGATATTTTCAATAAAAAGGTCGCTATAAGAACTGGGCTGCACATATTCGGTATCTGGGAGCTTGAAAAATTCATAACGTGGCACATCTCAAAAGAACTGCAATGTAGAAATGTTTGAATAATATTACGTACCGAATTCGGTTAAAATCGGTAGAGTAGGTCTCGAGATATTGGTTTTCACTTAAATATGGGCGGTGTTCGCATTTCGTCTAAATTTGATAGCGGTCCTATGAAATCCTCACATTCCATCCCTATTTAGTTATAGGTTTAACGCACTTTTAGTAGTTATATGGGCAGTGGGCGTTGCTATAATTCGAATAGGGATGGCAAAAAGATTTAAGTCTAAGTCGTCCAGAGTAAATTTGGTTAATATAGCTCGAATGGAGTTTAGGAGATTACATTAAACTTATTAAGAGGTGGGGCCACGTCCACTTTAAAATTAAACTTATTTCAATCATAGATGCACTTACCTACTGCATATCGTTGAAAATAACAGCTTTGTATCTTATTGAGGAGCTTAGTTATGGCAATTTAGTGGATTTCGACTAATGGAATTTTGTGGGCATGGCAATGGCCCCATTCCGCCCATTTGCAATACCAACCCTCTTTGGGTGTATATAAGTGTAAAGGATTCCCTTTTCGATTTAACATTTTAACAGTTATGAAGTGAAGGGGATATGTGATCGTAGTCAGCGGTACGTACTATGGGTATGGGTATGGGTATGTATGTACATTTATTCAGTTTTATATAATATTTCGTGATGATTTACCATTTTTAGTCAATTTGTATATGGTAAGTATGTGTACATTTGTATGTATAAAGGGGTAGGAAAAGGAGTCACTTTTGTATTTGAGATCTATTTTAATTACATAACCACACATGCACACATTACTTCACGTTAGCTTCAAAATCAATATTTGCTAGTATGTACTTTAGTATTAATACATTCACATATTGTATGAAGTAATGTAGTAAGAAAGTTTAGGTATGTTGTTTCAATGTACTACATTTAGTTTTGGTAATTTCGGTAATTTTTATAAAACTTATGTTTTATACTTGAGATCAGCTAAATTAGGATCGAAGAAAACCAGAACCATAATATTTGCAGAAATGGCAAAAAAGTTATACAATTTGGTTGGTTATATGTAATCGGCTTAGTGTGTGCACACATACTGTATGTGTGTATATGTATGTACTTCTGTATGTCGTTAGTGCTCTCCTAAGTGTTTTGAAAGTTATGAAACCACGAGGACCATTGATGACTGATACCATCGCCTTAATACCCTATCAGCACTTTCCAAGGTCAAAATGTTTAAGTGGCGTGTATGAAAAAGCAATTATTGTTTTAAGGCAAAATGCCAACCATGTTTACATACAGATGTGTGTAAATGGGCCAACAGAATTTTCCAATAAATTATGTAACGACGTAATATTAGGTTTGAACATTATAATAACAAAACTTGGTCAAATAATATCCCTTATATGTAAATAATATACATCATACCTATCAGCCCAATGAAGCAAACGTAATTGTTAGATTCGCTTTGCGAATTGCCATAGTGTTTTAAGAATGGGTGAACTCCGTAATATGAGGAATCAATTTATGTGTGTATACTCATACATGGCCGTTTTCAACAAACATTTTTTAAATTTTATTCAAAAACACGGTATTAGTTTTCAGCTCCACAGATTAAATGGAACGATTTAGCACTCGATAATACGAGTATGGCATGTGAAAGAACTGTTTGCTATAACAATTCCATATTTCACTTACATATTATGTAATGTTTATGTCGTCAGAGTGCTACAATTGTTTTTGTAACTTAAAGCTTAATAATGCTTTATTTTATGTGTAGTTTTAAAATTAAAAAATAATATTTAAAAATATATATATATTTTTTTTAACTTTAAATATTGTTTATATATTTATTTCTTAATGAGAAACTATTTGCAGTTTGGTTAACATGAACGTTAATGAGCTGCTTGCAGACAGTCCAATGAGTTCGAACATTGTTTTGCAATTGCAATTGATTCTCAAAATTTGAAATACTAGTATGTTAAAAGCACGCAAGTTCAGTTGGGCTGTGCTTGAGGAAACGCAGAGCTTGAGCTTTCCAGAAAACAAGACCTACTGCTTCGTAATAAAGGAATGTGAGTTGTGTATCACATATTCCAATGCTGGAATCATTGTCATTCGAAGAGACGTCTCTTGTACAGTGTTCGATATGACTTGTTTATTTTACTCTCGTGTGTCCTATATGCAGAATACTACTTACAAATGTAGATATTGAAAGTTTACAATGCGTAACAATCTGCGCAGTCGTAAAACAAATTTAACGCTCTCAAATGCTCTCGTTATTTCTCTACGAAAATGCATCAGCCACATGGTGAGGCCGATTGACCTAAAAGTTTGTCGTTTATATGATTAAGATGGAAAGTTAAAACTCGGTAAAATTGTTTTCTTTGATATAGAGTTAACACTTCCACCAATTAAATGGTAATAGATTCACAAACTCCAAAAACAAAAGAAAAGCGCTCTTATATGCATAATAATAGGTATTTTTGAAAGATTCTAGTTAAGTTAACTCTTCCTAGTTATGTCAAGTTTAAGAGCTTTGCTCCGGTATTCCGTCTCTAAACATTTTGCAATGAATGCCTGAGCTTTTTTCTATTGAGCCGCTAATATATTTACTGATTTTACAGTTCAAACTTTGAATCCACATGTTACGATGCCAATAATGTTTTAAATTCAGATTCCCAATTTAATTTTTATATACATGTAGATAGTCGTAGGTTGATAGGGTCACTCACTTTTTGTTGTAGATAAATTATGGTAGGCTTTTGTACCGTCTCTCGCAAAAACGTAAGAAACAAAGCTGGGGGAGGTACTTTAAGGATTTAATTAAACCTTAATTAATAATAATAAAAAGTGTTGCGTAAAAATTTAAAATGCTTTATCCGACAAAATCGTAATCCATACAATCGGATTTGGTATTTTATTAACTTATATATGTATGTAGCTTTTATACAAAATTTAATTACTATATTTTGCTATATTTAAATGAGGTATGTGTGATATAAACTCAACCAAAGAAATTTCATTTAATATGGAGCGATTTTATTCATATTCAACGTCTAACCACGTTATAGTTATGTAAACTTATCCGCTCAATTTTATTACGGGGCATCTCAACTGGAAATTCAAGATTGCTAAAAATCTGTATTGCTAGCAATATTGCCAATGGAGAATTGCTAATGTTTAGCAATTGTTGTCTAAATATATTTCATGCCATCATTGCTAGCAATGAACTGTCATTTTGGTGGTTTGTCAGCGCTGTTTTCATTTGCACACACATATATATATATATACATGCATAGCTGCGGTCGCATTATGCCAGCACAGCTGAAATGCCGATATTTTATGTTTTGTTGCGTAAACTGCAATTTAGCAAAGTAATCAAAAAAATAGTAATTAAATACATACTTATGTTTGTACATATGTATATGTGTGGTTAATATTTTAATGATAATTGTTAGCATATGCACTATGTAAATTTCATTGCTCATATTTAATTATTGAATTGGAAAATAAATCTTCTGCAACAATTATTTAAGTCTTAAAATATGAAATATTGTTTTTCCAAAAAATACATTTGTAGAAAAAAGTAGAAATCTACTCATCCTCCGCGTTAAAATAACAAACATACCTAATAATCGATATAAACGGTTCACGAGCACATATAATTGGTATCTTAGCAGTCTAGTCTATTAGATATTTCAATCCGTTCCACGCCCATCATTCAATTTTGGCAACGGCTTCTAAGAGACTTTTCTGTGACATGCAGGATGTGAAATTTTATATTTCTAACGGGACGTGGGCGGAGTTATCATTCGTTTTGAATTATTTTCTTACTGTATGAGGAGGTGCCGAAAAGATCTGTCCTGAGCAAGTTTGGTTGATATAGCTTTGGTGGTTGATTTTGATCGGTCGGTTTGTATGACAGCTACATATATGCTGTAGTGGTCTGATATCGGCGGTTCCGACTTATGAGCAACTTCCTGGGGAGAAAAAGGTGTCTTCAGAATGATATCACAAAAACTTAAGGACTAGTTCCTGTATATATAAACCGACAGATATGCATCAACTCATGTCGTAACGCTGATCATTTATTTATATAGTATTTCAAAGGGTCGCCGACGTTCCGTTTGGGCGTTACAAACTTTGTGGCAAACGTAATAAACCCTGTTCAGAGTATAATAAAATAGGCGCCTAAAGATTGTTAATACAGAAAAATATCGCAATATAATAACAAATTGGCTTATTGTCGCTTGGGTTCTACCTTTTAAAATCAGAAGTGAAGTCAAATAACTGAAGATTGTATAGACATAAAAGAGTGAATATTTTTCTCTTTATATTCCAAATATTGTTTAAATAATTACTCACTTTCACTGACTGACTGTAAATTGCTCAAAAAATTCAAACTAGTCAGTAAATGTACAACAACTAATAAAAAATTCTGTCTGAAGTTCAACTAGGCAGAAGATTCGTACATTGTTTTCAACAATGTTCTTTGACCACAGAGTACATATGTACAAGTATGTGGTAAGTATGCATGTATCTATACTATACATGTAAAAATGTAGGTAAAATAATCATGTAACGATATTTTACAACAACATATTTTAAATCAATAACACACATTTGTTCATGTAATATATGTATTTATTACTTGTAATTTGGACGTAGAATAGAAAGTAGCATACTACATATGCATTTCATGAAAATACATAATGTGCATATGAAAAAAAAAAATTTATTAAGTTATGAAATAAAGAATGAAAATAAATTTGTTGCTCGATACAACGATGCTTCTTAAAGTACTTTTCCAGCGCTTAGCATAAATGCTCATATATTTTAACAAGTCATATTTT
Organism: Bactrocera oleae; assembly: GCF_042242935.1. Classification (NCBI taxonomy): domain Eukaryota; kingdom Metazoa; phylum Arthropoda; class Insecta; order Diptera; family Tephritidae; genus Bactrocera; species Bactrocera oleae. The sequence goes on from NC_091536.1 coordinate 22,504,837, forward strand.
TAACCTTTGAATACTGTATACTATAATACTATGATGAAGTATATACTGAAATAGATTTACTTACATATGTATGTACGTATGTACGTATATACATATATTTTTATTTCTATGTTGGAATAGTGACCGGCGTTGTGCTTGTTATACTGATAATCCCACAAGCAATAGCGGGTCCCACAGAGTTTTCTTCATTTTGATAGGCCAGCGCATCGGACATTGATTGAAGTGAGCTAGAAAAGACTTCAGCATTGAGAGCTATATTTACATCGATGGGTTTTTCATGAATAACGATTGAACGCCCCACAATTCCATTGAAGCCAAACAAATTTAGATACGAACTGCGAAAGGCTGATGAGATACTTCCATCTTCTTTGGTGTCTACATTGCCTATCTGTTCAAATTAAATATACTATTACAATGTCTTTTGATAATATTTATAAATAAATGTTTTTACAACGTTAACACTGAACCTTAGACAAATAACATATATGATATGCATACATAACTACCTTCAAACGGTTGAACAATAAATTCTAATACATTTCAGTATACTTACGAAATTGTTAGGGAATTGCCCACCAGTGGATTTGCAACCGTCGCGTAAATCTCCGTATGTGTGTATATGGATAGCGTGTTTTCCTGTTGGTAGTCCAGTTATATTAATGGTCACTCTAATGTCACCATTGTAGGGCAATTGCTGAAAGGTAACGACTCCGTTAATGGCAGACTCTCCTTCTCCTACAATACTTGCGAATGCTTGCCAATGAGGTACGGCCTGCAAGAAAATTAAAATTACTTTTGTATTTTATTTTACGAAAGAAAGCTACTTGTACTCACTCCGATATAATTATAACCCAAATATATCGGATATTGCGTGAATTGTCCACTTAAAGGAACAGTCATTCGCTCTAAGCGTTTAACGTTAGTACCAGACACAACTTTTACCACATCGGTAAGCTGCTTTTTGGATGGCGGCTCATTCGCTTTAGTGAGTGCTCGGCCGTCTATTGTTTGGCTGCACCAAACCACATTGATTCTAATAAAAGCTGCGAATAAAATAAATGCTTGCAAAAGTAGGCAAATTGTATATTTCATTTCGCGAATGTTATTGTGACACAAAAATATAATTTTTCCGTCAATTTTCAATATATCAACAACCAGAGTAACAAAATGCCGTCAAATAACTGATTCAACAGAAATATCTAGTAGCGTTAAATGATCACGGTGGCATCGACATAGTTTTCATGCTGATTGATTCAGTTAATTACAACATAGTGTATGATAACTCTATGCACTCTTGTACGTGCGTATATATGTATATAAACGCTGCCGTTGACATGCAACATAGCCGCTCAGAGAACTGTGTAAGTAGGGATACATTGCTTTACAGCCAAAAACCAAAACAACTAATCCCAATATAAAAGCGGTCGCGGCAATAAAAAAATATTTTACGTTTAATAATTAACATATTATTTTATATGATGATTAACGAAATTTTGTACCGATCTATTCGAAAATATCAATTGACTAATACGATTGTACCGATCTATTCGAAAATATCAATTGACTAATACGACAATGTCGTTATAGAGATCAGCTTTAAAATTTTTACATATACGCATACTTTAATATGCGATCGTAACCTATTTGTAACCAATAATCATCCTGCTTCGCTGGTATACATATACCATATACATACATATACATATACATGTATATGTTGACTATTCTGGATGTATATAGACGTGCTTCTAAACTTCTTCATTATTTTAATGTTGGGAACCTCGTCACAACTTTTCATCTAAACGCATAAATTTCTCATATATAAAGGGTACCTTGCAACATTTTTTATGATTACAAAGTGTATAAATTTCACCGCCGATTGCCATAGTTTCTGATCTTTACTGGTAAATCTGCCTGTCTGTTTGTTTGTCCCGTGTAATCTCTGAAACGGTTGGACTGATTTTTATGGGACTTTCAGTGGCCGATAGTAGATGTCATAGCGATATTAAAATAAAATAAAAACAATTTTTAATTTTTCGCCATGGATTCCTATAATACCGTAAAATTTTCCACTTGATTTCAAAAGATTGCAATCTCCTACCAATGCCAGTTTTGTGATGACAATCAAAAAGTTACAAGGGTAAACGTTAAGCAAAGCTGGTATAGATTTAATTAAGGGTTGCTTTACCCATGGAAAACTATATTTAGCATGTTCACGAGCGTGGGATTCCAATATTGTTGTTTTTTTTTAGTCCGTGAAAAGCAGCGTACATCAAATGTTGCGTATAAAGAAATTTTTCAATAAAGCTAAGATGATAAACTGAAAGTAAATAATAATTAAATAAAAAATGCAAAAATAAAACAAAATTTGTATATTAAATAGTGAAAGACCAATGATTAACTTTCAAAATAGTAGAATTTCATTAAAATTAGCATATTTATTTTTATACACGAAATACATAATTAATAAATTATCGTAAACTTAGCGAACTGAATTAAAACATTTTTGTTAAATTCCACGGGGACAACGCAGCTAGTCTAACATAAAAAAGAAAAAATAATAATAACTTTTTGTGTTAAGAAAATATAATTATATCCTGTCAGTCTGTCTGTATATACGCGAACTAGTCCCTCAGTTCTTAAGCAGCTCATTTGTCGGAACGGCCGATATCGGACCACTATAGCATATAGCTGCCATACAACTGAACGATCGGAATCAAGTGCTTGTATGGAAAACTCTTTCACTTGACGAGGTATCTTCACGAATTTAGGTCGGAATCAAGTTCTTGTAAGGAACCTTTTTATTTGTGAAGGGTATTATAGCTTCGGTGCAACCGAAGTTAACATTTTTTCTTGTTTTGGGTTTAAAAAGTTCGAGTAATACCGAAACGTGGCTTAAATAGTGTCTTTCGGACTATGCGTTACGTGAATTAACAGGGCCCGTGCAAAAGAGACTGTTGCAGTCGATAACATCAAAGAAATCGAGAATATTATTATATTATATTATGATTATCCATAATTATTGAGTGTTTGGTGCGAGCTAAACAAAAAAAAACACAAAAAAAAACACTAATCAGTGGAAGTTATTATCAAACATAAGTGGAAAGAATAATGGTTAAACAACGGTTGTTTACCTATATGCTACAATTGCATTTTCTATCGTTTCTAATTTATTGGCTGTACATAAAGTCGCAAAAAATAAACTTTCGATATTCTAAGCAGATAGTAATAACGACATGTATATAATTTTAACGATTTTTGATGAAAATATTATAGAACAGACTCTCGTATATAATTGGTTTGATGGACAAATTTGGTGATTTCACAGGTTAGCACCTTTTTTTTCTAACAAAGTTCTATGTAATTTACGTAATGCATTTGCAGACAGGAGTTCAGTGAAAGTTTTCTTTTAAAGGGTGAATTTGCATCACATACATACATACATATATGCACACAAAAAGCTTTTTATAGGTAGTTATATATAAAGGTAACAGCGAGAAAGCTTATTAACATTCTCTGGTATAACAGAGAGCGGTATGCGCAACTAGAAAATTTATTAACATTCTCTGGCGCAACTTTCGTTAACATTCTCTGCTTACATATTTTCACTTGCTACAAAGGTAAGTTTTACTAGTGTACTGTAGTGGCATAAGCACAATTTTATTTATATACACTGACATAATTTTGGCTACTAATTCCTCAGAAAAGGGCTTTTTAGCCTGTGTCTGAGGGTCTGGTTTTTAAACCCATCTTAACTGGTTTAAGGGATATATATTTGCGTGTTAAATACAAAATTTTAAAAATAATAATGAGTGTTCTAAATTCATATAATTCATACGGAAATGTTAAACATATTTGGCAGATATTATATTTCTTAAATGGATATATTTCCTGCAGCCTAAAAGGAGTTTCTATTTAAATAAGCAACTTAAGCATTTTCGTATGCAAAACTATTACCATATGTCACCAAGTTGAAGAAATCGTAAAGAAAACTTAGTCCGCACTAAGCAAACCATAAACGAATGACATATTCTGGTCTTGACTATGATACAGTAATGATATAGATAATATCTATACAGAAGTAGAAATATGTTAAATATTTTGTTTGTCTTAATCATTGCATCAAAATTGATGGAAGAGAAATGCCACTAAACAGGGAATTAAAAAATTCCTTTATAAATAAAAGCATCAACTGATTTGCTCAGATTAAAATAGAAATAAAAATTTTTTAACTAAATATAATTCTTTAGCACATCATCTCAGACTAAAATTAATTTAAATATTTACAATATTTCGCTCTATGAAATAAATTTAATACAAAGAACCCTTTGAAGCAGAATGACTATAGTTGACATTTAATAAAAACATATATCAAATATTTATTTTCCAAAATGTGCATTTGGTTTTACAATGGTATTTTCCCAATTTGTTTTCAAATCAAACTAAATATTTAAATTTTTGTTGGACTGTGCTATCTGCTATGCCACATTAGCTCGGGTACCAACTTTAGGGATAATATATTTTTTTTTTACTATTCTTAGTTATTTACAAGTGGGAGGAGGTCCTTATCACTCATTGACGCACAGTTTCCATGCAACTCATACTTTGGAGTATGGAATGCTTCAAAAAAGTATTCGATGAAAAAGCTGCAAAATATAAACAAACAATAATATGGCAAACGATGTAACGCCTAGCTAAACTTTGGTATCAACTATAGATTGGCTAATTGTTTGGAAATTTAACCTTTAATTTTCTTAAGCTCGAAGAAGAACCGAGTCCTTAATTAGACCTTCATGGCAATGTTCTAAACAAATATGTGATAATTTTTACAAAGATGATGAAAAAGTCCACTGAGTATAATATGTTTCGAGATATAATATTAGTATGTGGGTGTAATTTTACGCAAACGTTTAACTCCAATGTAAGCGACATAACGGCTTATCGCGATCAAATGCGTATAAGCTTTTGTAGTTTACTTATTCTTAATTGATTTACATGGGTCTTATGATCTACGTATGCTATCGTATATTTAATCAGTAATAAAATATACATACAGTAACTTCTTCGCAAATTGCAACGCTGTTTGTGATTTAGTTCGACCGTTGAATTCAATTGGCATGGGTGCATCTAAACGAGTAACGCAACGCGTCATTTAATCCAGTCCAGCCGGAAAGTTTGAAAAGCAAGATTCAAATACTGTGCTAGTTTCAAGTACGAGCACATACCAAACATATTCAGCAAATATAACACCCTAATTGAAAATATGAATCCGACGGGCTCTACTGTAACAACCATTGTCGCTACAAAAACAATAAAAGCAATGAATGTGACTGAATTTAGCTCTTCTCTACAACATTTCGGTGCTCTTGACTATTTCGTTTTTGTGCTCATGCTGTCGGTGTGTGCAATAATTGGTTTATATTTTGGATTCATTGAGAAGTGGAAAAAGCAAAGTGACAATGAGCAGCGTCGTGGTTCAGCAGCATTAGAATACTTGGTGGGCGGAAGAAAAATGAAAGTGTTTCCTGTGGCTTTGTCTTTAGTCGCCAGGTATTGTTCTAAATTCATGACTGGCGCAAATCAGTCTAATTCATTCCTTCTACATATGAATAATAAATAGTGGTAGTAGTCAAATTGCTAATTCTGCTTAAATTCATGATTAATCACGATTGTTGTGAACTTTATTTTATTTCGTAAAATTGTGTAACATAAAATATAATTGATGACAATTGTGGACAATTGAAATCACTGATTCATAACACGTCGTGTCAATTCGGTGGTTTCTGTTGTGTAAATTAGAAGAAGAAGGAGTGGCAGAAGACCGTAATTTATTTAGCGGAGTAAATGTGCGTGCTCACGTTTTTACAATATTAATTTCCAACTCGAATATTTCAAAAATATCGAATAGCATAGTACGTTTAACGTTAATGTCGATTGTGCCAAGTGAGCAGGGGTACATTGAATATTTGGGATTTATTTTCCTTTTGGATTATACACCTTGTTTTTTCAAGGTCATGGTTTTGGTTTTTGTTTCAGTGTTAAAAATTGCTTTATCATTTCATTTAAATCAAACAGTATGACAACAGATTTTTAGTCAATATATGTTATTTAATCAATATGCCTTTCCCACTTTTAGTTTTGTTTCGGGAATATCTCTACTTGGTACATCTACCGAAATTTATGTTTACGGTACGCAATATGTTTTCATTCTCATTACGTTAGTTATATCTGGAATAATATCGTGGTATGTTTTTCTTCCTGTTTTTTGCAATCTTCAGTTAACTTCAACATATGAGGTAAGTCAGAATTTATTTAAAGGATGAATATATTTTAGGTACAGATCTCGCTTTATTCTTATATCAGTCTTTAGTCAGTTGAATAAATTAATAATACTTGTATTATTGTGAGAAAAGTGTGATGTGCTCGATATACGAAAAATATGGCAAAAACCATCACACGTTTTGATATGTACAATGATACAAGTATTTTTCGGTTAATATTTCTGTCAAAATTTAAAGGCGTGTTTTTTATTTTAAACTATACTTGTTATTTAGCCACACATGATATTTTCACTTTCTTTTATACAAATGACACCATGGATAGTTGATGTTTTTAGCTGCATAGTTTTAGGGGCATTTTTTTTGCATGATGGATAGTTCATGCTTTTGGCGGCATAGTTTAATAGTCGTTGTACGATTGCGCCCATTTTTACAGTGTGTGGTGTGTAAGGCTGGGTAACCTCCATAAAAATTTCATCCTAAGGGTGTCCCTTGTTGCCACGATCCCCTGTACAAAATTACAGTTCGGTATATTAATTAAGTGTTTAGTTATAGCACTTTACATGTTAGTTTTTAATGGCGTTTTGTGGGCGTGGCAGTGGTCCGATTATGCCCATCTGCAATATCACTTCCCTTGGGTGTCAACAAAATCAACAATTGTAAAAATCGAAAAACTCATTTTTGGTTGCTTACAAAAATACGTGTAACTCGGAGATAATTAAATCTTTTGACGTTGCTTGGCAAATGTTACAGACATTCTCACCAACATAGAGAAAAATTACGTACATTTCTGATGCCCGGAACCTTACTTTTTGATCACAGTAGTATGCCATGTATTTAAATGAACGAGTGACAAGAGATGTGTATTTCCGGTTGTATGTGTGTCCGTTTGCCTGCGCAGACGACAATTTGAGTAAACAATGAGATATTGAAATTTACCACATGTTTCTTGGCACACTGAAATGTTGGGTATGTATTACGGATGGGCAGAACCGAACTTAAATTTAGTTCAATGGATCGCAATATAAAGGAAAATGCAAAAGAAGATTATAACATTTGCAATACTACTGTATAACATATTTTGAAAATGAGCGCAATCTGAATACCATCGGATCTATTAATGGGACCAATAATTCTAAATAATAACTGATACATTTGAATGCTTTCCAGTGACTTTATACCATATATATATGCAGGTATATTCGTCAATTTGTGAGTTAGCTTAATATTATTAAATATGTTATTTTCCTTCCAACAATCTCAATTAGTCATTATCTGTTCTAGTTAAAAATTGGTTTTTATTGGCTGATAAGTTGCTCTAACCGTCAGATACGCAATATAATAGTTTTCATTGCTCTAGTGGAAATATTAATAGGTTAGTCATGGAAGTATTGAAATTAGATGAGCATATTTACAATTAGTATAAAGTGGTTTGATGCCAAAAAATAGATAAAGCTGTTCATTCATTCTGCTTTTACTAGTATATCCAATATATCCGATAAGCATTATGTTATTATGTGTAACGGTGTATTTAAGATGTAGGTATATATGAATCTGACGAATAAAGCGATTTCTGTGAAGTAGGTTTATTTTAAGTAAACGTTTTGTATATAAAAAAGTGTACAGATTGACCTAGTTGGTTACATGACTTATAGAATAACTTAATAAAATACAACATATATATTTTTTATGATTTCATTTTATTCCCTGATTAGTACTTTGAAATGCGATTTGGTCGTGAAGTACGCTATTTTGGATCCGTTTTATTTATCGTGGGCATGGTGAGCTATGCAGTTTAACTACAATTATTTTAATTTATAATTATAATATTTTTGAAATTATTTTGCCAAATAAAGATTCTTTGGCTGCCCGTTGCAGTATATGTACCAGCTTTGACCTTTAACCAAGGTGAGAGCAAATTGGCGGTTGGTTAGCACTACGATAGCTAAACATTTTGAACACACATCTTTCTTTACTCTTTCAGTATCTGGCATCGATACGCATATTGTAACTCCAATAGTGTGTCTGATTTGCACCTTCTATACTTGCGTGGTAAGCTTATATAAGTATGATACTGAAGGAATTTTCTATCGCATTTCATTATTATTATAAATAGGGCGGCATAAAGGCAGTGATTTGGACAGATGTTGTGCAGAGCATCATTATGTATGGAACAATAGTGACTATTTGCATTAAAGGAACTCTTGATGTGGGGGGTTTAGAGGTGGTTCTGCAACGAAATAGTGAAAGTGGTCGTTTGAACACACCAGAGTAAGCGAAAACTACTAACTGGTTTTATATAGGCGTAAAAATTTAATGTTCGCTTTTTTGCTATAGATGGACTTGGGATCCTACTGTACGTTTGTCTATGTTAGCTGTATTTGTGGGAGGATCCCTTCATAAGATACAATCGTCTGCTGTCAATCAAATTTGCATCCAACGTTACCTTTCATTGCCTTCTTTCCAAAAAGCCAAACAGACAGTCGTTTTATTTAATATTCTGTTAATCTTTCTGTTGTTGTGTTGTTGTTATATGGGATTATTAGCATATGCCAGTTACTACGACTGCGATCCAATTAGCACAAAGGTAGGTACAAAGTTAATATATATATATAATATAATAATATAGGGTAATATCGTTTATTTGCAGCTTGCTGCGGCTAGTGATCAGTTGCCAACTTTATTCGTAATGAAGACGGTCGGTGATATACCTGGTTTGGCAGGCCTATTTGTTGCTGGTGTATTCAGCGCAGCGTTGAGCTCATTATCTACTGGGTTGAATTCCTTGGCTTGTGTTATATCTCAAGATATTATTGCATCTTTCTTGAAGTCACCGCTAAAGGAACGACATACAGCTATTTTATTGCGTTTAATCGTTTTTGTTTTTGGTATAGCCTGCATCGGTTTGGTTTATGTCGTCGAGAAACTTGGTATGGTTTTACAATTAGCCACAATGACAGGGGCAGTCACAATGGGTCCACTCTTAGCTGTTTATACAATGGGCGTTACAATGCCATGGATCAATGGCAAGAGTGCACTTATGGGTTGTGTGACAGGTTTTTTAGTTTTGAGTTGGATATGTGCTAATGCACAAATCGCTCAAATGAAGGGGGAAATTGCTTATCCAAAAATGCCAGTATCCATTAATGGCTGTGAATATGTATTTGATAATGCGACAGCTTGGGATACCATCTACAACTACAAGTGAGTTTTTTTATGAACCAATTAAAACTCTGCTTAACTAAGTATATTTTGTAGGCCAACAACTTTCGAGCAGCGCAATTTATACCATCTTTCGTTTTTGTGGTATTCCGCTTTTGGTGCAATTATTTCGATTGTCGTCGCATGCCTGTCAACTGGAATATTTGGTACAACGAATTTAGAAAAATTAGATCCAGCATTACTTTCGCCCTTTGTACGGCGCTTCTTACCATTAAAACAACGCAAAACGTACTTTAGTGTTAGTTTAGAGGAATTTTCTAACACTAAATCTCCGAATGAGGGTCTTCAATGACGTGCTAACGTAAATTAATGGTGATAATTATAAATGCCTCAATGTGTGTCTATTCTTTTTTGAAGTGTTTTTTTTTGTTTTTTTTACTAAAAATGCTTTACATTTCTCAAATAAAGATATATACGAAGTGTATATGTATGTGTACGTATTTCATGAATAGAATATTGCCATCATTACAACCCAAAATCGGAAGTGTTCTATCCACATGCTTACATCGTATAAAGTAGTACAACTCTATAAAATTATAATCTAGGTACCTGTGCAGGGTCATTAAGGTTTGTTTGTTAAAAAATTGCTACTAAAACTATAATGTTAATAAGTGCAGATGTTCAAAGTGCAGATATTTAATAAGAAAATTTTGAGACATGGAAATAAAAAAAACAAAAACAAAAGAAATGTATTGTCTTATTTAATTCTATAACATCTTTAGAATATTGTCCTAAATCCTCAAGTAGATCTCAGTAATAGTTTTGGAAGTACAGTTTTAAAAAGTTGCTCACTCGAGGGCAGCTATATAGTAACTTAAAACTTTAAATGCGTTTTTCCCGAAAAATTGTTTTCAAAGTCGGTTGGCAAGATTTCTCACGAACTACTCAACCGATATTAATGAAATTTTACACAGATCTTCGAAATATAATTTATAACGTCTTCAATGAAGGATTATTTTTTTGTTCAATTAAAACTATTTAAAAAACAGAAAACGGTCGAGAAATTTTCACAAAATTTGCAGTTTCTTTGTAAAAACGTCTGCCAAAAATATAATTTTCACTTATTTTGTTTTTCCTTCATTCAATACCTAGTTTATGATTTTAGTTGAAGCGCGTATTTTTTTCTTTTTACTTTTGATGATCCTGTCAGAAAATCTGCTCTCAACGCGAAAGCAACTCTTTTCCGTGGTACTGTCATTTCCGTGTTGTAATGACCGAGTTTTGAATATTTTTTTTTTGAAAATTTCACAAAATCTTTATCAAATATGTATCTTTGGAATAATAAAAAGTTTGATTAAAATATTTAATTTTGATCTGGTTTGACATATTTAGTGAGATGTTAATTTGCCATCTTTATAACTTCAATGAAAGATACACATTTTCCTATGCTTAAGCGTCATGCTATTTACCTGCTTTTGCTGTAATTTTGCTTACGCTTAAATCGATCTTTTCCCATTAGATATTTTTGTCAGTATTTTTTTAAATAAAAATTGTTATACATACATACATATGTAATACATACAATCTTCGAATCTTGCTGCCAAAACAAAATGTCTAAATTAGATTTGGAATATTTAAACTTGTGAAAATATATCAAACATTTCGTTGCTTTGTTTTCGACTCCCACTCAGTAAGTGAATCTATTTCTCCGCTATCTACCAAAATTGCATACCGTCTAAACGAAATAAAATAAGTGTTGAAAATTGAACACGTAATGAGTTGCTGCCCGCGTCAATCGGAATGTTGCTGCTGTTCGTCTTGTTCGCCCTGTTGCAATTATATGGGTGATTGCTGCAATATCCGTCGAAATCGGTCCTGTCTTGATTGTTTTCCAACGCGAATGGTTCCTGATGTACAAGTTCCTCCCAAAAAAACTAAGTCGAGATATTCTTCAAATAAGCCGTCCATGACTAAAAATAATAATAGTAAACGTACATCACAAACTAAAAACGGTAAACGTTTAAGTGTACCTGCCGAGAGTGAACCCAGTATGGAATCTAAAAATCCTAAGCAGACCAAGAACAAGCAAAACTTTCAATACCAGGACCTCAAAAAGCGTATGGAGGTAATTAGTGAGGAAGCGGAACAAGATTCCGATGAAGAACCATTCAGTAGCAAAAATATTCAGAATTCATGTGCCGACTTTCTCAGTATTGTACATGACACGGTATTGGAAACGGTGCAGGTCAGTATAATGTTATGTATACGAATTATACGACTATACTTAACCTTTCAAATGTATGAAATAAACATAATTAATGTTTTTTATTAGAGTTCGGTTGAATGTATGATGCGAAATTATTTTGTCCATACAATGGAAAAGGTCGACACGCTGTGTTCGCAGATGATGAGGAACGAATGTTTACTAAGCAAAATGTACTTGGATATTTTAGATAGTGAGGCTTGAACTTGAACTTTGAACTGTGAAGTTAATGCTCTTAACATTTGTTTATTGCAGAAATATCACAGCAAAGCGAGAAAAGTCTACGACAGTTTAAATGTTTGTGTCAATTCATTGCCGAGACTCAGAGAGAAGTTAGCGAGGATCGTACACAGAATCAGAAATGCAATTGTCCTAATTGTACAGCAACGGAAGAATCTTTTATATCGCTGGCTAAGGAAAGGGCTTTATCGAAAGGACGCCGCCTATCTGGAAGTGGCAATAGTAACATTAACTTCAATGCGTATAAGAGTGAGTTAAATACAAGAAGCTATCGTGATTCCGACAACGAGGTAAAACCTAACCCCTCTCTGACGAGCTGTATAAATTTATCACAATCTAAACCTAAACTACTTGAAAAGCCACCAAGTAATATCAGCAGCCTGGGTAATGAGGCGATTCGGCGAAATATTAGGCGATTGAGTGAATCTGGCCACTTTGAGATATCTAATAATCGCAGAGTACCTGAGCTGCCCAGGGTCGATGACAATTTTACAATGGAACAATATGAGAATCGAATAGAAGGTGGCAAATATGTTAGTGTGAAAACAGGGCCAAGTATAACAAACATGTCGGAAGTAAAACTGTAATGGCAGCTAATCTATCTTTTGCCGTGTTTCGTGATCAATAATATTTAACTGTGCATTAAAAGTGGCTAACTTGACTATTTCGATGAGCTTTGTACGAGTATGTACATATACAGACGAGTATATTTAAATCATTCTCCAGCTGTTGTCGCAGTGTAAAAGGCACAGACTTCTCCTCCAATTTGGATATCGATTTACTTGTTGGAGCAGAAGTTTTGGCTTTTTAACTTATCATAATTTTGATTTTTCCAAATTTAACGAAAGTTTAAATCCTCTAATATATTTTATTCAAATATCGAGCCCGAAATAAAAAATATTTATTTTCTTGGTAAAGTATACAAAGCCAAATCGCAATGAACCAAAGTGTTTTACAACAACGCATGCACAATTGTTTACTGGTATAACAAACGTCGATATATCTGGTTATAAATATTTGAATCATATACCAACTTTTCTAAGGTCTAAACATGTCTATTCATTCATGCGTTAATAATCTTAAATGCAATTTCCACCTAAAAAATAGAAAAAAAATATAAATAATACATTTCTTGAATCATTTTGGTAAGTATTGTCTACAATAGCGGTTGTAATGGTGTGTCATAAACACAGTTTAAAAATATATTTTTGTATACATATATAATATATATATTAGAATTTCAACAAAATATTCAACAATGATTGTTTATCCTAACCTAATTTGGCTAATATAAATTATACAAATTTTCACAAAAAAAAAGGTTGACAAAATCAATATTGACTATTTTTAAAGATGTTTTCCATAAACATAAATTATCCCTTGTTTAAAAAATCTAAATTTTCACAAGAGTTCAATGATCCATATTCATATGATGGAATATGGTTCTGTATTAATGGAAAAGTACATTCCGAAAAGTTGCAATTCACAAGTTTTTATTTAGAAAACTTGTAGTGCAGGTTGTCCTCCTAGTCTTTAAAGATATATTAAACTGCCAAAAATCGATATATTTCCCATGGTATTGGTAATGAACTCAAAACAATGCTCTCCTCACTCTTTCATAAAAAAAATAAATAATAAACTTCTGATTTTTATGACTTCCAGCAAAATAACTTAATATCAAAAATCAAATTTTACAAAAGTTTTATATATATTTTATAATTTAGTTTTATATGTTTATAGTTTTATAGAATAATGAATCAATGTTGATTGGCGGATTTCAATGAAACCCAACATAGCGTATACTTGAAATGCTATATACGTAATATATATATCCGTCTTAAGGCTTACTTTGGGCATAAACTCTTCTTTTTGGCGATTACGTTATTTTCGCGGATAGTCGCAAGGACATATATTCTACAAATGCTGTCGCTTATATTGAATGAATGTCATATTTATATTTATGTTTGTCAAATAATTTTTTATTTAATTGAATTTAGAATTGCCTTTTTTTTTGCGCGTGGGATGATTTGTGCCATATTTTTCGTATATCGAAAATACCACACTCTTCTCACAATAATACAAGTCTTTTTCGTTCAATATTACTGTCAGTTTATTTATTTTATTATTGATTAAGAATTATTTTTCACTTTTTAGTTTGAAGTGCTTTAAAGGCGTGTTCTTTAGTTGTTTATTTTTACTATATTGATTTATTTATATTTCATACTTCCAGTTATATCATTTCATATCGTTTACGTTATTTTCGCAGGCTGGAAGAAGCTTGCTCGTCTCTTGCGTTATAATTTTACTTCCGATATTTTAGTTTTTGTATTGATTTGGCTTTTGGTTTAGATGTCAATATAATTGCAAAAAAAAAACCAAAAATCGACAATATGCCACTTACGTTATTTTCGCGGGAAGGGTAGAGCGGATGAAGCAGCCACGCAATAAAAATCAGAGGTTTGTTTGAATGTATATAAATTTTCTTTTATTTAAAAAAAAACTCATTTGTAATTTTTTAAGATATTGACTGACCTTATTCTTATCGTCTATGCATTCTGTTTTAGTTTAACATTCTCTACATACATACATATATATATATGTATATAAATAAATAAAAAATACATATTGGCCATATTACAATAATTAAATGTTCTGCATGTATCTCCTTACATATCCATGATTTAAGTATATCAGCATCTATACGACATGTTAGCATAAATGTTAATGACTGAAAAGAGCTCTTTAATGACCGATTCACATACAATGTTTGCTTCGGATTATTGCTTTGTCAGATAAGTTCGATGTATGCTTTTGTATGAGTTCGTTAAAATCGCGGCGAAGTAAAGCAAAGCGAAGCAAAATGTTGACAATCAAACTTTTTATGCTTCGAAATAAATACAATACATACATGTGTACATATGCAACTCTAGTTTTTTCAAATCTGTTAAGTTGAAAATAAATACAGGAAATTATAAAATAGTTATCTGCGAGAAACATGGAAAGCAAAGCGTTCATTATGGCATGGCCTTTTATGTTTACTTAGCAAAGCAAAAGCGAGCAAAGGTTTACCCAAATCAGCTATAAGGATTAGGATATACTATAGCATTTGTGTTTTTTGCTTCTTTTGGTGCCAATAATTCACGAATTTATAATTGTTGTACCATAAGCAATTTAATTTTAATTTAAAAAGAACCTAAGTTATTAGGATTGTGGGCTTAGACGCGATATATGTAAATAGTGCACGACATCATACTTCCGAAACGGCTAATGGCTCTTTTTCTTTTTCACATATGACCACATGTGCTGACGCTTTATTAGAGCGTCGTGATACGGCGAGCGAAGTGGTCAATGTTCGTACTGAATCGCAGCTGTAGTGAAGTCGACGGCTCACGCTGCTGCAACGACTTTGTGTTGAATTGTTTAAATAAGAACGGCAACAGCATTTGAACCATTTGAAAGGGGGAAAACGGCTGGGAAAGTAACAAAAACCAAAAATGTGTGTGTTAATAAGTCTAAAACACCGTTACGAGCGTTATAATTTTTATTTCACAAATGTGTTACTAACCTGAGTGTGCGAAATACTTGCGATGAAAATACACAATAAATGAGTGGATTCGCTGCTGAATTTAGTGGTGCTAAACTCTGTATAAACGTTGCTATAGCAATATTGGTTTGAGTTTTCGGAATACGTCCAAATACTTGCAGTAAATCGAAGATAATGTATGGAGACCAACACAGTATGAATACGATGACAATGACAAATGTCATTTTGACAGTTTTTACTTTGGCTCGTGGTATTATACCGCGAGAGCTGGCTCTTCTAGTAGCTACATTATTATTACAACGTTCTGCGGTCGAAAATGTAAATTCATGAATTATATAAGTATATGCATACTTTACCTGCGGATATAAATATGGAGCCCTTCGCCCAAATAGTTTTGACGATAATCGCATAACAAGCTGAGATGATCAGCGCGGGCACAATGAATAGTGTTGTCGCCACTAGGCACATATATGTTTGCCATGCTTCCGGCGAACCAAGTTCTATCCAGCATTGCAGCTGGCCCTGGATTAGCTTTTCTTCGTAAAGAAACAAAATGGGTAACGAGAAAAGTACTGAAACCATCCATGCTGCTGTAACAAGATGTTTTGCCCTGCGCCCTTTACGAGAAGTCAATGTAAATCAAAGCGCATCTACTGTACAAATAAATTTATCAATTGTTTACAAGTAGTTAAGACTCACATGATTTCGAGAAGTTCATGGGGTGTGTTATGGCGTCATAGCGATCGATACTCATAGCTACTAGCACATATGTAGATGAATATGTTACGCAAACTTGGGAAAAGCGTATGAGCTTACAAGCAATATTACCGGCTCTCCATGAAATTGTTATTCGCCATATTATGTCAGTAAGCACATGAAGTAAGCCGACAGAAAGATCTTATTGCAAATTATATATATAAATTTAATAAAGATAATGTTTATAGTTGAAAACCCATGTTTATTTGGTAGAATATCTAGACTCTTACCTGCGAGTGCCAGCTGCTTAATAAAGTAATTCATTCTTGATTTTCGATTTTTATTTACAAACAGCACAAAAAGCACCGCAGAGTTACCGAGCACTATAACAGTGAAGAGTATCCACAGTACTGCAAACTGTTCCATCTGAAAGATGATAAGTATGTAGAAAATATAATTTGAATATTATTAATAAAACAAAGAAAAACATTCTAAAAGAGGTAAATGCATAGCGAACTTTTCAGAAATGTCTTTGTTTAATATGTAGTCTCATCAATCTGCCATGGTTAGATGAGAGGGGTTTACGAAATGCGAAATGAATGTCGGTTCAGCCATTTTTTATCTACGTTTTAGCAGACAGTACTGTATAACTGAAAAATAATGTGCATAACCTACAGAAATTTTCAATTGGAGCTATCCAAACATCATCGAAGTTTGATAACATTTTTGCAGAAAATTCGCTTAAACTTGAAAGGATGACTTGTATGGTAACTGGTCTTTAAAATTGAAAGAATCGAATTCATGTGTTTTACTGTACTATCCAAACAGCGTTGTTCTCGTATTTCGGCAATTACAGTATATATATACATGTGTATGTAATCGAAATAAAATTTGTTCATTAAATGCGACGGCGGCGCGTAAAATGTCATCATATTTTAAATAGGCGTAATTGTGGTCCGAATGCAGAGAAATGCCTGAATGAACCGAAACTTCTCCAATCGGCAAAGTAGTTTATAAGGTATGGAATTTTTTTTTGACTTTTATTAACGTTTAAAATGTATAAATACTGTCGCTGTACCCACTAGGAAGAAAGGAGCAAATATATTATCAAGCGTGGATGTGCTTATTTCTTTTATAGGTATGTAAGTATATATTTGTAAACTATTATATAAAATGAATTAATTTATTGATCTATAGTAGAAACATAATTCCAGTAATCGCTTTTATATTTGCACGACTATATATATACATATTATAAAGCCCAGCAAATTTAAAACATTATGCTCCACAAGTAGATTGAAATCGCAACGAAATGGGGCAAATATTTCCCAATGTGGTTGTTAACCTTCAAAATTATCTTGTGTATAGAATGAGAATGTACGAATGGGATTAAGCAACAAATGCCAACATATAATATTTATAATTACTGAATTTTCTATAATACTTTAAGTATCTTTAATAAAATTAGCGCATAATAAATGGTTAAAAATCATTATATTGTTTAACGTCCCGCAGGCCCATTTTTAGAGATTTAATAAGTAATGCGCTGCAAAAAGCTTTATTTGGATACAATATGAAAGGCAAAGCTAGCCGTTAAGTTTAAAGATGTAAATATGTCTCGACAGCAGTTACGTGCACAAATACACATGTATTTAAATACTGAGTCGCACATATATACGCACGATTTGAATAATTTTAGTCATGGCAACTAAGGCGTAGTGACATCTTCTCAAGTCTACTCAAGTCTGCTACTTTGTCAGCCTAAAAAATAAAGCAAAAGTAAAGTGAAATCTGTCTGTCTATCCTAAAGCAAAGAGTCCCTAAAGAGAAAATAAAGAGAATAAAAAAATAATTCGTATGGGGTAGAATTTACTTTCACTTGTATGTATAAATACTTATATATTGTATGTATATACGTTTGTTTCTGAATTTACGCAATCATATTCTGTTAAGAAATGCTTGCGATTTAAAACTCAATACCCTGCGAATATGAGAAGGAATGACAAAATAGAAATCGAATGACAATTATGTCATTAACACAATTAATTAATTTTTTATTCTACATAATTCATTGAGACATTTCGCATGTTGTTGAAAAAAATCATAGAACAGTAGCCACTGATTAAATAAAGATTTCTGAAGTACAAACGATGGGCACACCAGGGAGAGTTTTCCAAGAATGATTTTGCCAAAGGTTTATTCACATTTTTATATGCTAGCAACATGTTGCTACAGGATATAATAGTTTTATTCACCTAACGGTTGTTTGTAACATCTAAAACTAATCTGAGATAGATATAGAGAAATGAATATATTTATAAATGATCAGAATGACAATACGAGTTAAAATGATACACAGGTTCCTCGACAACATAGGCTGTTTGGTATTGTAGATGAGTGCTATCGGAGAAGGAAATATGTTACAGTGCGGAAATGGGAAAAATCAGACAACAACAACGCCTACCTCCCATATCACACAAAATTATATTCCAACCGATTCTTTCATTTTCCAGTAACAAATAAAGCAACAATGAATGTATCCGTATAAGACTTTGCACAAATAGTGCCTTTAAGACATGCCATATAAAGTAAAAAAATTGTCAAAATTGGACTATAATTGTTCAAGTTTTGAACATGTAGTGATTAACTCTGGCACTTACAAAACCAGATAAAATGCGAATAAGATTGATTTTGACTAATAAAAAAAAGATATTTATAAGATAGCAATAATAATTTTTTTAAATAATAAAATTAATTAGTAGTGCTAATGTTAAATTTAAGTCTAGAGACATGAATTTTAGGTAATTTTTAAAGTTTCGTAAAAAAGCCAATAAATATTTGTATTATAGATTTTTTTATCAGCTATTTATTAATGTTACAAGAGTACAGAAGAAACTTAAAAAATTAAAAAACTGGCGGCTGATGAAGTGGGGGTTTCAAAAAATTGGCACATGAGCATACTCATGATATCAACCCTAATATTGATTATCATCTGAAATATAAAAAAAGATTATCAATCTGCAATGATGTCGCAATTGTATGAACTAGCGATAAGTAAAAGAAAAATTGGACAAAATGGCGACTGTTTGAAAAAAAAACGATTTTTTACCATTTTTTTAATTCAGAGATGAGGCTAGTTTATACTCGAGAGTGGTCTATAAAGAAGATTCTTTGAAAATTTAAAGTAAATC
Source organism: Bactrocera oleae (assembly GCF_042242935.1). NCBI lineage: Eukaryota > Metazoa > Arthropoda > Insecta > Diptera > Tephritidae > Bactrocera > Bactrocera oleae. The sequence continues at coordinate 22,524,211 of NC_091536.1, forward strand.
GGTCTAGTAGAACTCGAGAAATCGTGGGTATCGTATTGAAAAAGTCCGGTCTGAGAAAAACGCATTTAAAGTTTCGCGTAAAGTCTTTTGTTCGATTAGACTCAGCCGAACCAGTTTGGAGACCGCGTCAGTAAAATGTCTATATCCCCGAAAATAATTGAAAACTTTCAAAAATCCTCTCGTATACATATTTTTAAATAGTTCAACTTTGAAAATAAGAAAAAAAAACTGATTTTTTTTTTTTGAAATTCTACACTAGCATACCCCCTTAATGAAAAAAGCTTTGCTCTGTTTTTTTATTTCTGATATGCAGTTGAAACTTTTCCGTTGACTTAAATTCTTCAATTTCATTTTCATCTAAGTTGTCTTGTATATACTCCCACGTTGTGCACTTATCTTTATTAGGTGAATGAAAACCGATATTTAATACTTCTTTCAAAGTTTTCCTAAAACAGAATTTAACATAATAGAGTCGCGAAGATTTTTATCTGTCATGTACTTAACACAACATTTGTATAGGTAAATGTGTAAACTTCGTTGCTTTCGGCTCTACAATAATGGTATATATGCTGGCAGAATTTCTACATAACATATGTATGCATGTATTTGAGCTTGAAGCAGTCCAGTTTTCTTAGCATCTACTTTATTATGAGGAATTTTCTTTCGATTAACCAAAGTTTGCTGTTCAAGCGCATATCTAATCAACATTTGCAAAAATATAAAATTTTGCACACTTTAAAAGTGGTTTCTTCATGTACTAAGCTAGTAGCTAGGAGTATTTCTACGACCTATTGGCTTCGGTTTAATGCACGACAATAGCCATGCTTTTCTACTTATTTCAGATAATCCCCACATTTCACTGTATCCAAATTCATAAACGTAATACAAATAGTATAATTAAAAGAAGTCTAAATTTAGAACAACTTTGCACCAAAAACTCAATTTTGTAAAAATATGGCATATACGATAACAACAAGGGGATGATGTGTGAAATTATATTTATATTATATATTATACTATTGTATTATACTACATATAATGATTTTCGTTATTCTAACAAATCTTATGCCGAATGCGCGTGGCCGGATATATTTGTATATATATATATATATACTTGTCTGTATGTACACCATATGTATGTCTCGTATTAATTTTATATATTGTAAAATATAAAATCCTGCTCGTGGTGTTTCAGCTATGACGTCAGTGCCATTCTATGATTCTTAGTATGTTAAATGTACGTATTCGTAAATGTATGCCATTCATACTCCAGACACTTAGTTTGAAAGGAATTGACATCTATAGTAGAAGAAGTGGAAAGCATTGTCGTTGTTTGTGAATTGGTGGCTGTGTGAGCACGATGTAATGATGTAATAAGTTAGTGTCAAAAGACAATATTATTTAACGCACATATGCCTAATACAATTATTTTCAAACACTGTTGGATATGGCTATAGATACATTCAAATATTTGACAATTTTAGGGATCATTCGTAATAACGGATCCGTATATCCAGTCGTGTAGCTAAGTGAATTTGATAGAAATGAAAATGTTCCAACGAGTTCATAAAAAATTGAGGGTTGTGCAAAAAATTCAAATTATGATTATTACCTCTTTTTTTATTTTTGATTAATACTTTTTTGTAATTTTGTTAATAATGCAACAATAAAAAAATTAAAAATTGCAATTTGCTTTTACCGCATTTAAGTGCATATATAATATTAATTGTTCGAAAAACATTATTTGTTACATATAATATAGCTGTAATTTTATTAATGCACATAAATACTTGGGAACGCGTAACTGTTGCAAATTGGTATAATGGTAAATATGTATGTGCGTTACTCACCTCGTAAAAATAGAACGAATTTAGTTTATCATTTCCTACACCCTCTGTCGTCTCTGTTGATGGTCCCAAAATATTTCCCAATACATCCTCCGACAGTTTATTGCCACCGTTAAATGGTGAAGAAATGTCTTGCTCAATCAAAACTGGATGAAGATCGAATGATGCCATTGATAAAGTCGTTGTTGGTGGTGTCGGCGTAAGGACAGCATGAGATACAGCCGAAATGAAGTAAGAGTAGGTAGAGTTGCTTAGTGAAACCAAAGTGCTTGTTGTAGGAGTGCTGCTATTGCTTACTTTTACGTAAATGAAGTCATTAGCAGTGCTATTTGGGCTGTCAATCGCAGCAATAACAGCGGCACTTACATTCGAATTTGTCGTTGCTGAATTATTAGGAATGAAAGGCGGGGGAATATGCTCGTAGGCCAGCACAACTGGAGGCTCCACTTTATACAAACGAACATTAATACCATCCATCACATAACCTAATACATGTATTAGTAGTAATCATTGTTATATCGCCATTGTGTATTTGACTTGCGAATTCTTTGAAGAACTGCGAGTTTAATTCAATGTTTTTCTGCGAATAAAATTAAAGTACTAGCAGTCCCCACTGCAAATTTAGTTAATATTCTAAATTTGAACTTATCACTAAATTTTTTTTTTGATTCATACACATCTGTTTTAATTTTTCATGGGATGTGCGGGATTGAAGACAATGTTGACGTTCCAGATTGGTACATAATTAGGAAACCTGTAAGTAGTAAAAAAAGTTTTTCTTTTTTTTATATATAATTTGTTTATATTGTACAAACATTCGATAAATAAATAATGTAAGCCTGCCAACAACTACGTAGTATAAATTTTATAGATTACTGCATAAAATCAAAATAATTTAATTTTACTACGTCTTGTACGTAACAAATTCAAATTATCCGCCAGTTTTTATTCGAAATATATTCAGCTCTTAATTCATTGCTACATCCACTTCTGATATAGCGACGGTCTAAGTACCTTCGTTTTTAATTAGCTGCCCTTTATCAAGTATATTGTATGGTATACATATAAAGATACTATGCATGAAATTCAACCATAAAACTCAACGCTTTTTCCAGATATATTATATATGTAAGTATATAAAAAATATTTTTTGTAATTATTTAATCATAATATTTAAAGGTAAATTAACCAAAAATAAAATTAAGTCAAAGATGAGCATATGTTATAATATCTCTTATCGGGAATACGATTTTATTTGCTTTTGATGGTTTGAAAATAAAGTATAAGAAAAATATCAATTTCCTTTGAACACACCATTACTTGCATGCATCTGATTACTATATCAATCTTTATTTAAGAAATGGAAGAAATAGGTCAATATTTTTTTTTAGTATTGATTTTCTGATGACTTCATACCGTAAATATTGGTCATATGTACAAGCAGCACCTAAGCAAAGTTAGGTGATATATTTTGCACAGCTTTGCGTGATGGCGAAAATAGGTCTATACATTCCCTTAATAATAGAAATATGTATTTATTTTATTCTGCTTTTTTGTGGCAGGCAGCAAGCATAGCGTGGCGGAGCAAACATGATGGCTATTTCACAGGAACTAGCGAACAGTTCGTCTTCTTAGGTCCTGTTTTTCCGTAATTCCATTTTTCATATTTCTGTAAAGTCATAATTCAGTTTGTGATTAAAATACATAAATATTTTCGTTATTCTTTGGTTATTCTTTGGTTCTGGTATATCCACAAATTCAACTACCTACATATATAATATTATATCTTCTACTTAAAAGAGTTTATGCTTAGGTGAAACGTATATATATTAGATAGTACAAAAATGTATTGTAATGCCTTGCAAATTTGAATTTAGAAATTTTCTAAGTATGCCATGATTTTTCAAATGAAATTCCAAAAATTCAAATAGCGATGGAAGCTAAACGAGAGCTAGTGGTAAATTTGTATTTAAAAAATTAAAAAATGTCTGAAATTATTAAAAAGATTAAACCGCTCAATATTGGGAAAAGCTTCTTTTATATAACTATAGTTTTGAAATAAAAAGAAAATTGAACGAAAGCGGTCTGTTAGAACCAAAGCATTCGACGAAATGCAGCACAAAATGGGGGGGAGAGATGTCTCGAAAGGGCTTTAGAGGAGCCGTTGTTAAAAATTTGGATGATTTGCGAAATCACACAAAAACCACTCCTACTTCCCATATAACACTATTTTAAATTACATCTGATTCTTTCACTTTCTAGTACACAAAACAAGAAGCAATCAATGTATCTGGGTAAAACTTTGCACAAATATGGTATCTTTTTTTTATTTTCCATTGATCTTTGACGATGAATATCTCGTAAGCGGTTATTTTAAACGAAAAATGATTCATATCATTTTTGTAGAGCAGTAATTTTCCTACAAAACGATGAGCTTTACAATTTTAAATAATTTTTTTTTTTTCAATGAGTTATAAAATTTAAATTTTAAACGGTTAGGTTTACGAAAAAATCGTAGATATCTTTTTTGTAGAGCATTGATTTGCCTACAAAAGATATGAAACGATATATATTTTTCAAGTAGTTGGAACCGATATATGAATTTTTCTATTTGATAATAAGAAAAAAAGAGAAAATCGTAAGGCGGAGGACCTTTCCGGTACAATTAAGAGCTCATATTTGAAGAGACTTTCTTAGAGGTACCTATCAACCAATTTGTTTGAGTACCAAGCGAAAAAAACATTTGTTTTTTTGACCCACCATATATACATAGTATATTACATTTTGTTTCAAAAATTCTGAAAATGTTGACGTATTATCTATGTACTTATTTAGTACTTATTGAAATTATGTACATAAATATGTATTAAAGGTTGTATATGAGTGATGTGGGGCCACTGGGAAACCGAAATGTTGAAATTACAAAATATTTAAAATCTATTTTTAAAATGCCTAATCTGATTTTTTTAATAGTAGAATGCTAGGTAAATATTATAAATACATATGTGGAGCTTCACCGCACTCACATGAAACAAAGGGCTTCACAGCATGTCATCCTTGGGATTAATATATTTGTATCGTTGATATGTATGTATAAACAATAAAATATATATTATATATAATTATCTGTTGCACGAACAGATAAATAAGATTGCGAAACACTAAATATACATATATGTATGTATGCATGTAGATACATATTATATAGTAGATATATTTAGTGTTTCGCAATCTTATTTATCTGTTCGTGCAACAGATAATTTTTCACACATTCATACATATATACATTGCTTGTACACGTTACCATATTGCTTTTAAAAATTATCGAAGATGAAACGAGTGCGCTGACAAAGCACTTTTTTAAGTTTTCAAAAGTGTTAAAATATTTTTCAATTTAAAAATATATTAATATTAAACACACCCGAAGACACTTGGTTGTAAATATATCTAGTTAAATTCATATTATATATGTATATACATATATATCAATGGATCTCCTATAATTGCAGGTAATTTTGCAAATGATAAAGCAAAGCAAAAATCTCTGAAATGAAGTGCCATATTAGTAGATATCATATGTATCTATATATACATATAATATTATCACCACTTTCCTTATCACTGGTCCTATGTAAACTGGTATACCCCGTTTTAAAATCTTAAAATGCTGGTTTCCATTTATTGTCGCAGATATCGCTAGTTACACATACACACATGTAAATAAGTGCATAAGTACAGATAGACATGTACTCATTATGATGCGGCGTAAAACTTTTAAATTTAGTTTCGCTACAAAACTTGTTTGTAAATATACATATGTATGTACAATAGTTCAACACGCTGTAAATGTCATTACTACAAACATTCTGCTTTAAAAAACTAACTGTTATTTATCACCAAACAATTAATTTTAACCAATACCTTTTAGACTATAATAAGGGAAGTTATGATTTACCGATTCTTCAATGCAATTTTGGTGCACGCTTTTGAATACGCATTTCATATATGTACATAAGTACATATGTAGATATAAAGTCATACATAGTTATGTATTTATGCATATGTATACATTTCCAATATATGAGTTTAGTTGGTTAAGCTTGCTTGCACTATAGACAGTATATACATATCTAATCTCATATATAGAAAACACTTCACGGGACACGAAAAGCCAATTGCCACGACAAACGTAAGTCTATATGTGCTTATATTTCGTCCATACGTTTTTTTTTGCTTACATCACTTAACACTAACAATCGAACGTGTTGCTCTTACGGAAGGCGACGACATACTAACAAATCAATTGGTCGCATCTGATGCTACTGCCAATGTAGCAGACAACTTTTTTGACTTTGCTTTTTGTACCATGCTGCTGTCCTTTCAAAGAGAAAGCTTTGTTAAAATAGCAACATAAATATACATATCAGCAGCACGAAATTCATGTGAGAAATCCACAAATGGCCTTTGTGGAAGACGAATGGTCCACACAAGCGTCATCTTTAATTTTGGTATCTAAAAGCACAAATTTCATTGGTTAAAGCTAACACCATTTCTGATTATTACTAAATGCTTATGCATACATACATACTTACACATAGAAATAAGATGTAAACTAGTACGAAGTAGCAGGCGTCAGTTAATATACATGTTCTACTATGTAAATTTAAACATATGTATGCATTAATATAACGATTTAAACAGAAAATGAAAGCTTTTTATATTTTATTTTATATATCTGCCAACTTCAGTTTTAACATTAACAGAAAGCTTCTTCTTAAACGCGATTGCTAATCAGACTATTATGTATATGTGTTTTTCTGTTAAAGGACATTTATTGACATCGAATAGGCTAAAACAGTTGATCCAACTTCTCGTTAAATGTGATGCGCATTTAGCTTTTATACCTGGCAAATGGTTTTCCTTTAAGTAACAAACATTAGCTAGCTTTGTAAGCGCTTTACTCCTTTATTTCAAGTAACTACAATAGCAAGATTTAGTGCCAAGAGTTGAGAGTCACATGAATAAAGTAAACTGTCATAAATTTGAATGCAGATTAGAGTCTAATCTAAGGGGTTACATACAGTAGAATTTTCAAAATATCGGTTTTTTTTAAACTTATTTTTCTTAATGTACATATATTTAAGAATACACACAGAAAATTTCATATCGTTGCGGTGAATATTTTCGAAGTTACACCCATGTAAAGTGTATTCCAAACTTTAAACGCGTTTTTCTTAGAATGGTGTTTTCAAAGTCGGTGCCCAACATTACTCGAAAACGGCTGAACCGATTAGTCTCAAATTTTAACACCAGCTTCTTAAATATATTTTTTAGTAATTCATTGAAGATTTTTTTTCTCAATTCAAGTTTTCTCAGAAAAACTTCTGGAAAATTTTTTTCGGTCTTCTAACTGTATATAATCCCCTAATGCACTATGTCAGATGTTACATTCCATTAATCAATAAATATTTGATTGGATATTATTGACTGTATTTTGAATTTTACACTAAATTCTAATTAAATAACCAATATTACAATATATTACATAATTATAGTCAAACTTTTCGCTGTTCCAGCTTTGTAAAGACCACTAATCTACAGCCGGAGATAAGCGTTGAATTCACTATGCGTATATGTATGTACGTATACCACTCCATTGATATAATAGTGATAATATGATGAAAAATTATGCGGTTATATATTTCGAGTACAGTGGAGTCACTTACACCCAGTGTTAAGCTCAAATTTACAATTCTTTAATCTGCTCTCAAATATTTGTAACAGTTTGGGAAACTTCATCTTATCACAGTTATTAATTGTAATTGGTTTTCCGCTTTAATAATAAATAGCTGGTTCATTTTATCAAGTAAGATTAATTAGCCAGTGATAATTATGGCTATGTCATTAGTATACCATATAAGTTCAAAACTTTTTAGTCGAAATAATGCTACAATTTTAGTTTATTCCAAGTAGAACGGGAGGTATCAAGATTGTAATATGAAATATATATACTTATATAAATATATGTGTATATATATATGTATGTATGATACAAATTTTAAATTCTTTATGAAATAAATAATCGAGAACGAGCACAATTTAGAATAAGAATAACATACATTTGAAATTCCAGTATTTAGGGATTTTTAACGATCACCTATGCCACAGCGTTCACTATTCACATACAATTTTATGTATATTAATTGTTTGATTTCATTATAATTTCCTTCTTTCTCTGCTTTGCGTTTTCCTTCGCTGTTCTTATTGTTATATACTAAGGAACAGCATATAAATACCCATTCTTATAATCTTTTATTAAGCATCTCCACCTCCGTTTCCGCCACGCGTTGTGCTGCAACTACGCATCGTTGTACCACCATATTTATTGTGGTGCAAGTGTTCGTCGCTGCGAGGTGTCATGCCATCGGAGCTCATTTGAAAATCATCATCATCCTCTTCGAAAACGGGCTTGCTAATTTTCATAGCGTCTTCCAAACGATAACTGTTACTTTTGGGCAACGGTTGATCGTCACATTTTAGTTCACTCATTTGAATTTGGGTACAAAAGCGTTGAATATGCTCTAAAACCTCACGCATACCCATATCGGAGGATTTTTGACTCATGCTACGCTCCTCTGAAGAGGTTTTGTGTGGTTCGGAAGGTGGCGTTTTAATTGTGCTACGGCATGAACATGAGTTTTGCCCCTTTTCACATTCATTGACCGATGTACTTTGTTTTGACCCGCTACCTCGCTTCTCGGCATGATTCGATGGTGGAGTTGGTGCAGCAGTTGACTGGGTGTTTGAAGTAGATGCCAACATCGTATGGTGTTGGTAAAACATTTTGTCATACTCTGATTTCATGCAGAGGTAGCGAAAATGGCGTGAATTCTCCTCTCCATAGTGCACAACCTCTATCGAGTTAATAATATAATACATATTTTTTCGAAATTATTTTGACACAAACTTACTGTTATTCAAATCAGCCTGAAGTTTATTTAACATTGAGTTTGTGGACTTAAGTTCGGCTGAAAATCGATCAACTTTTGCTGATAATTCACGAAAATTACGGTTGAGTAAATCAGAGATGGATTTCTATGAAAAAAGAAGCGAATTGTGAGAAAAAATTTGTGCGGCGTTTGACTTTGTCAAAACTTACTCCAATAGCGTTTTCAACAGTTTGACGTATGAGTTCAAAAAACTCTTCGGTATCGTCATCCTTATCATCATCATGGTTGGCGTGATGATGACGATGGTGATTAGTATGCTCCTGAACGCGTAGATCTTTTTGTGCCGTATTATCTGCAAAGCTTGTGTAGTTTTTATTATCGTATATATTAGGCGCATTATATAGCGCCGCTGGTGGACCATAACTGTTTTTTTCTGTACGGGCAGTCTTAGCTTTGACACTGCTACTATGGTCTTTTTTACCATCATCCAGATTCAGAACTTTCTCATCCTTACCAAAATACTTGTCTTGTTTAATGCTATTAGTTACCGGACGTGCACTTTTGCGACGACCTGTGGTCATACAGCTAACTCCCATTGTATTGCCGTTACCATTAACGCTTGCCGAGTTGCCAGATGTTGCTTGACAGCTGGTATTGTATGGTGTATTGGATGTGATAATGTATCCACCATACTCTCCGCGATCGCGTTCGCGTGCATTCTTTGTCATGTTATTGTTTGCTTGAGATTTAATTGGGTTTGTTTCAAATTTTGACGCATACAGTTCTTCGACAGATTTTCGTGGCCGTTGTCGTACCATTTTATTGAAGGAGTTCGAATAAATTGTTCAGCTAGGGAAAGACCATAGAATTGTACGATGCCAAGATGATTTAGTAGCTTACCTGATTACTTATTACAAGGATATGGTGTGTAACAAAGAAGGAGATAAATGTTAGTGGCAAATTATTTCTCTGAGACTTTTTGACAAAAGTTTTTTTTTTTTTTGACGAAAATATCAATTTGCGTTTCCTTTAAATGTAAAAAATAAACTGAAGTAGAGAATACAAAGTATACACCAGATAGCGCTAGGTAAGTCTTTATAAGTAGATATATAAAGCACATTTATAAAACTATATGTTAACAAGTAAGGAAGGGCTAAAATAGGGTGTAACTGAAACTTTTTTACTCTCGCAATTTTTTAGGATCAAGCGGAGAAATAACTTTAGGTGTTGGCAAAACTTTATATAAAAAAAAAGTTGCTAAAGCATTCAACATTCATTATTCGATGAAATCATGAATGGATTACAATCAAATTTGGTATTTTATTAAGTTATATGTACGTATTATATGGTAAGTTATATACTCACTTAGTTTTACTGCTTTATTTTATTTCGCGTAAGCCAAATTATAATATATTAAAACCAACTTGATATAAACTCAACCGAAGAAGCTAAATTTAATATATCGAGTTGATGTGGAAAACGTCAACCAAAAGATCGAAATTCATTATACTTATTAGGTGTAGTAAAAGGACATCCATTATTTTTGCATAAAATTGAATGCTTTAATTATTACTTTCCGTATCTAGCCTTAGTCAAATGGTTTAAAACTTCTTTTTGTGCAGTGTTTAGGTCCTGGACGATTTTCTATTTGCTAATGTCCATCTTTGACGATCAAACAAAACTGAATCAATCAATCACAAAACTGTCAGAGAAGCTTTTTAGTACGAAATGTCATCTTTCATAAATAACGTCATCTATTGGAAAAATAATGGATTTCTTTTTTACTACATCTAATATTAGGCATATGAGGTTTAGTTAAAGGTTTAGACTAACTCCATTCATATTCATCACTAAACCATTAATATAATTTCATACTTTTTAAGAAAACCTATTCACTTAATTTCATTAAAATTTCACACATTTTGACCAACCTAAATGGTTTCAAGTCAGCTGGAAAGTCGAAAATCACTACACAAGTATATGGGGGGCAGTGAAAGAGCTGGGCTTTTTGCATTTACCTTTGACATTGCACAGTTATATGCAACAACATATGGTATTTTCAAGCAATTTTATAAATAAATAACTCACACACTGAATGATATGCGATATAAGGTTTGTAAGAAAAATTAAAATAATTATATAAAGTATAAACAAATCTTACATATTTCACATTCAACTATAGGCACTGAGATCTACATACTCGGTATCAGGGGGTTTGAATAGTTATGGTCCGATTTTGACAAGACGTCACACTTCGACTTGAGTTGGCATACCTTAAGGTCACTATTTGTGCAAAGTTTCATACCGATATGTTCATTGGTGCTTTATTGATATATTCGACAGTGAAATAATCAGATGGAATAGGAATTTGTGTTATACGGAAAGTAAGCGTTGTTATAGTCCGATTTTCGCACTGTAACACTGGCATATCAGGATAATATTACTTACTTAATTTGGTTGAGACTTAAAGGTGGACGGTGCCACACCCATTGTCTCATTTTTATAAGGCGCCTAAAACACTTAATTGTGATATCTTATGTATAAAATTTAACGTCTCTGACATGTTTAGTTAATGAGTTATTGTACTTTTAGTAATTTTCATTGAAACCGTTATATTGAGAGTGGGTGGGGTTATCATTCGATTGCAACTATTTTCACAATGTCGTAAGAGGTGTTGAAGAGATTTGTTCTGTGCCAATTTTGGTGATATAGCTTGAATGGTTTGGGAGATATATACATTAAACTTATTAGTAGGCGGGGACACGATCGCTTTTGGATGTTTTTCAAACCACGGGTTCCACTTTTTAATTCGTAGTACCAAATTACACTTTTATATTTAAATTTGCCGCTTAGTTATGGCAATATATAGGCGTTTTGTGAGTGTGGCAATTGTCCGATATTGACGGACCGACAGTCAAGCGGATTTCAACTCGTCCCGTTAAACCGTTAGGTGAACACGTCTTTTATACTCTGTAGCTACATGTTGCAAGAGTATAAAAATCAATGATGATAATTATAGTCAACGAAAATAGCGATTCTTTAAACATCTTTTATACAATAATATTAAAACAATTCAATGGTTAACAATGTCCTATATTGTAGATTAACTTTTTGCTAGTATTATGTGGCATAAATACCAAAATAAATACATTTCAGTTTTTCACGAAACTTTCTAAGTTGATTAAAAATGATATGGATTACAACAGTTTCATTTTCTTAAGGCTTTGCAGTGTGTTTTGCTTATGATGCTGCTTGCCGAAGCCTTGAATCTATCAGTTCATCGCATAAGGACATATACCTACATACGTACGTTTATACTACTCATCTGTTAAGGTTAAGCACAAGCTGATCATAACCTTGCTTTGTATTTTCAGCTTTTCGATACTGCAATGCAAACGAGATAACACTAACGCAAAACAGAAACATTACCTAAAAACTAAAACTTGCAAAAAAGCAATAAGCTATGAAAGCAAACTTCAAACGCATTGCATGACAACAATGCAGCTTACCTTTGGCAAATAGAGTAATGATCAAATTAGTTGCAGCATTAACAAAAATTAGTTGAACCTTACTTATTAATAATTTTTATTCTTGTTATTTTTCTACAAAGTGTAAAGTAAAGAAATACTCGCTTTGAAAGTAGCCATATCATTTTTTAAAATCTTTTATACTAAGTCATTGTATTATTTACATAGAAATTCCACCCTTACCACAATATCGTACATATAGTAGCCAACACTTTTATAGTACAGAGGCCAGTGCACTTTTGTGCTATAGACAATGTAACTATGTACATATGTATGTATTTACAATCTAAGCGATATCACCGTGACAACATAAAGCGATGCCAAACATTGCTATGTTGCACTTCAACATAGTGAATACAGAAATGTAATTTTGAAGACATATGTATGTACCATATGTATGGTGGTAATACATATAATCACAAAATCATAACGACAAATTTTGTCTCAATAGGCTTACTGCTTATGCAATAATCTAACTGTGCGCATATAACTATTATTGCTACAAGTATTTATTGGTTTTGTAAAACAATTAAAACCGACCTTAACGATAAGGGAGCATGCGCTGTTTGCCATATTCACTCTTTTTAGTTGAGCTTAAATTTGTTGAAGCGTTAAGTCTGTCTCACTCAAATACTACAAATTAACTGGTGAACGCAGGGCAATGTAACAATGAAAACAAGCCGTACAACAGTTAAAATTCCACTCCCGGTTAAAAGGTACCAAAAAGCGGAACCGTTTGCTTGTCGCGAAAATAGTGAAGGTAATTGCTGGTGTTTACATTGACCGGTCAAATTATATACATATAAATGTTAATATTCTTCACAAATGCAAATATAGATCTAGTAAATTTACTGATTTGCATTAATCTAAATATTTGTAGTGAGCCACCAACACCAACATTCAGTAAACTTATTAAGACAAGTATTACCTATTGATTTTTAAATAGAAGCATAGATGTGTGGCCTAAAATAAATCAAATACATACATATGTAAATACATATATGCATAAAAGAAAAATGATTTGAATGAAAAATAGTGGGTTTGTACGTAAACCATTTTAGTTTCGCATACACACACATTTTGGTTACACTTATAATATGTACGTGCATCTGCAAGGCTTAATAAGGCATACAAATTATTTACAATGTTAATTAAAAGTAACAAAAATTTATTCTCAAAATTGATCAAATAACTACAAATGTGCTGTGATATTTGTATGAACAAGTAGTATATAAACATTTTTAAACGAGATTTGTAAAAAATATAAAGAGATTTTCACATTTCCTCGGCGGGTGCATTATTTCATATTTGGTTTTTTACTACTAATATATGTGCATACGCGCAAACTTGTTACTAAATGTGCATTTACAACAACAAAGTATTGCTCTCTTAATATGTTCGCTAAGCAATGATATAGCAGGTGTAAGCCGAAATATTACAAATATGAATAAAAAACAAAAGTTCTGCCATACAGTTATGTAAATTTGCAGCTCAGAAGCGTGTATAATATATACATACATAAGTATATGTACCTGTAAATATACGTATTTTTAAAACTTGCAGTTAAGTGATCAGAAATCTACCCTTAGAAGGTAATATCAATTCTGTGCATGATTGAACAGGTCTAAGTGCGCACACTTAACGTATGTATATACATACATAAATATCTCTTTACAAATTTACGGAAATGAGCATTTACATTACTTTTGGTTATAACAACTAATTATTTCGGGTGGTTAAATAATGTTAAAAGGACTAATTTGAACTATAAACGGTAAATGTTGGTTCTGATGGTTGGTTATTCAATACCATATGCAAATTGATGAGTGCAAAAAAAAGTACTGTAGGTCATAAACGACTTTGTCAAAATGTTTATGAATTTTTTTAATTTTTACGTTGCTAATATCATGCATACATATGTATATAAAAGTAAATTATGGTTTCTTACTATTATATTGGGCGGAATTCAGAAAAATTGTAGTTTTGCTGCAATCAGCAATTAGTTGAAAAAACTTCTGGAAATCCAAAATATATAAGAGATTCTGCAATAAGAAAAAATTACAAGAAGCCTTATCCCACAATAATACATAAGACAAAATTACAAAAAAAGTCTCACTTTCACTGTATACGAATGTATGTATGTTCACACGTATACACCTAATTCTATTTTTACACGGTGGTTTGGTTGCAGTAAAAACTGTATAAAAAAAGACATTGATCATGTGCAAAAATAGGTGATAGGTGTCTTATCCTTAAAACATATTAAAATTAGTGACAAACAAGGATTATGTAAAATAGCTATGTCGTTAACAGAAAGAATTGGTTATTAAATTTTTAAGCTAAGGAAAAATGAAAAAAAATAAAAATGATAAACATATATACAGGGACATAAATTTAATTGCTGTTACCATCAGTTACTGGCATTGCTTATAAACTTTTTGTGGATACAAAACGAAATACCCCAAAACTGGTGCTATTTACAATTGCTCTGAACCACAAAAAGGGAATATTACATGTTGTTAAAATGCTAAAGGCAGATACAGAATTATGCTAGGCAGATACAGTATTATATGAAAAAACAAACTTATATAAGAACATCGATAATGTATAATTTTTACACATGCACCTTAAATAATGTCATTCAAAACTAATTTTCATTTACTTTAAAAACTAGCACAAATATACCAACTATGTACCCCGTAGGAAATATAAGACTGCTTTTAAATACTAGCTGAGCAAACATATTTTCAAAAATCAGTCTAACTATGTATACTTGTTTTACATTTATGTAAGTATGCATGACAAAGAAGAGTAGGTCTTTGAGCAGAGTTTTCAATTGTACAATACTTCGCGGAAATTAGGTCGATATGTTGCGATGTACATTTCCTGTAGGTACTGGTCTTCAATTGCTGCAAGTCTAATGCGATTATAGTGAAAAGTAAATTTGCAAAATAGAATAGGAAATAAATAACCTACAGAACGCCTTATATATATATGCACATATGTATGTATGTATGTTTCTAAAAATGTATGTATGAATTCATAAAGAGTATTCAGTCAGATTTACCATAAGAAAAACAATATGGCGAAAGAAAAGATGGTAGTAAAAATGTAAAACAGTCAGAAGTATTTGTATAATTTAGTTAGTAGTGGCCTACATAAAATTTTACACATTACTGTTAGTAAAATTAATTTGTTCAGTATTTTCTTACTACTATCTTATATTACTAGTAGACGGCATTTGAATAAAGAAGTGAAATAAATGAACTGAAATTGGCGAAATAAAAAGATATGCTTTGCAGAATAAGCGGTAAGTGTCATCAAATGCTTATCGCTAATTAACGTCTGTTGTAATTTATACATTTTATTTTCAGTTTTAATGTTAACCCTACCTTTGGCCAATATATACATTTTTTATTCAGTATGTGTTTCCGCGCAAGGTGCTACTGATTTGCTCAAAATTACAAAACCAACGCCGAGAGTTATTTCAAAAGATTCATCAGTAAGAACAATAGCACCAAGTAATTTACAAACGACTGTTTCATCTACTACAGAGGCAAGCGCAGTGGCAACTGTAATACCTGAGATTTGCATACATGGTGTAAAAATTGACTTAACCGACAAGCTTGAAACCCAGAATATACAATACGAACGAGATTTCGTGCAAGTCCTTGAAGGTGATGCTATGCTCAGCATATTGACGACAGATGTTGCTTCAACCCTTTTTGTAATCGACCGAATAAACAGAGCAAACCTCTTGGATGCAGACTTTGAAATTGGAAAGTAAAATGAATAATTGCCTTTATCTACAATATATAGCTAGATAAATATATGTATAAAATGTTTACGTTATTCATTTAACTTTACAGGAGTTCGCGCTATATTGATTGAAGATGAATCTGTTGCTGAAAACTTACTTATGCAAGAGGTACAATATCTACAGCAGTGCATCGCTCATGCCATTGGTATCTTTGTCGATTATGATTTATACAAAAATTCCGAGCAATTTATTAAAGATCTAGAGTACAACATTTGGCCAATACTTCCATCCCGTATGTATATACTGCCAAAAGTAGCGCATCTGTTACATCAAATGCCTTGGGCGGGAAGTATAGCATCTGTGGAAATTGTCACTGAAAATTTAGACACATATAATGAGTTTATTGAGGCTGTGCGTCATGAACATATGTGTCTTATGCATTTTAAGAGCGACAGTAACATTTACATTCTCTTTGGAAACAAGTTGACGAGGCATTTTGAAGATAATAGCACTATTTTTGCAATAACCACTGATCACACAGATCGTACTTTTCTAACAGGTATGTGTAGTAAAAACAAAAAACACACCTAAACATTTATGAATACATGTATTACAATTCAATTTAAGATCTCCCGCATAAGTCGTATATACTTATGGAAAGCCGTGTAGATCCTGATAAAATTGAGGAAAATTCCACAACGCCTGCAATGGAGGAGACTTTGAGGGGTAATTTGATTCAACCGTCGAGGGTTTTAGCTTTTGCCCGGCCCATGCTGGAAATCGTTCGTTGGCTAAAGGGTTCATTAATGCGTAACTGCAAGCGAGAGCAAAACATTTTTGTACTTGAGTCATGCTTAAACTTTCTAAATTTTATTGGTGATTGGCAAACACCGGAATATCGTCAATATTACGAACCGGGTAAAATTTTGGAGTTATTACACATGCAACGATTTACTTCGTTTATGAACTTTAAAATGTTTCAAAAACACAACAAAAACCCTAATGATAGAACAACGTCTAGTCAAGATAACACCGAACTTCAAGAGATCGCATCACAAAACTTTATTACTAACATAACTACGTTCTATCATTACAATCAAGCTAATAGCAGTAGCATAGAGTTAAAACCTAAATTTGGTCAGATTTTCAACTGTCAGTACAGCGCGGGAGAGAATCGGCGATATCCATTTCTATTTGATGGAGAGTCGGTGATGTTTTGGAGAATTAAACCGGATGCATGGGTAGCCACGGGAATGACTGCCGCTATTCTTGGCCTAATAATTACCTTGGCCATATTAGTATTTATTGTTGTGCGCATATCTTTGGGTGACGTATTCGAAGGCAATCCCGTCACATCGATCTTATTGCTGCTCTCTATGATTTTGTTATTCACTTCTTTTGTACCTTTCGCTTTGGAGTATATCGGTGAACATAAAAATTCCCATGTGACTTTCGAAGATGCCGCCACACTAAACACGCTTTGCGCTGTACGCGTTTTTATTATGACATTCGCCTATTGCTTGACTTTTTCACTATTACTTTGTCGGGCTGTTATGCTCGCATCGATAGGTTCCGAGGGGGGTTTTTTGTCACATGTTAATGGCTATATTCAGGCTGTTATCTGTTTGTTTAGTGTACTCGTACAGTTGGGTATGTCAGTTCAATTATTAGTCCTTATGCATGTCGCAACGGAGAGTATATCATGTGAAAATATGTACTATGGCCATTGGTTATGGGTTTTGATTGGATACGATTTCATGTTACTTATGGGCATTGTAGGCTTGGTTCCATTTATATATCGCTCGCAACGAAATTATCGCGAAGGTATTCTCATTGTTATTGGCGCTGTGCTA
This sequence comes from Bactrocera oleae, assembly GCF_042242935.1. Taxonomy (NCBI): domain Eukaryota; kingdom Metazoa; phylum Arthropoda; class Insecta; order Diptera; family Tephritidae; genus Bactrocera; species Bactrocera oleae. Next base: position 22,542,148 of record NC_091536.1, read on the forward strand.
ACTTTCGCAATTTGGATCGTTTGGATTGGAATGTCACTCTTAGGCGATGAGATGCGAGATGCAGCAATATCTTTAGGCCTACAAGCCACAGGTTGGGCTATTTTGATAGGTGTGCTTATACCGCGGACATTTCTTATAGTACGTGGCATTGAACGTTCGGATATTGCCCAAGCATTGCCTTCGCTTACTTCACTAGCTTTTGCGCAAAATAATCAGTACTCTTCAGAACAGGTAATTGATTATTTCGTTGTATTAGTGACTAAACAATTACATAATGTACTTATTTCATAGAGCGTTTACGAGTGTGTCAATCCAGCTATGCGAAGTTGTTCACAAGTTGATATAGCTCAGTCGCCAAGTGAAATTCCAACACTTCCATTACGCGGCGGTGGACCACGCAGACAACAATTTTTCGCAAACTTACGTCAGGCCAATGCCAATATCAATCCACAACGGCAACCACCTCGACCACAGAGGGGCAGCCCTACACGTTCAGAGTGCTCTTCCTTGCCCGGTTCACCAGAGAGCAGTAAAATAACTCGGTTTTAGACAGATAAAAGCTCCATGCAATCATATTAACTTACCAAATATACTGTTTGAATCCATTTATTTGTATCTAGTCATTCATTGTCTTTTAAAGACTGTCCTTTTTATTATACATATATTAAGTTGAAATTTTCGAAATGTACTATATACAATATTAACATGAAATAAATTATACTTGCGTTCGTATTTTTGTATTCTTGCAGCAGGTTGCTACAAAGTGTAATAGTTTTGTTCACCTAACGGTTGTTTGTAATACCTAAAGTTTTCTGAGTTAGAGATTAACTTATATACATGTATATACTTGTATAAGTGATCAAGAGGACGAGAGAAGTCGAATACCGACTGACAGTCTGTCCGTCCGTCCGTGTAAGCGATACTTTGAGTACTTGATGAAACTTGGTACACATGTTTGTTGGCCCCGGAGGAAGTCAGTACTATCATATCTACATATCAACCTCAAGATAAGCTTAAGTTGCGAGTGTTGTCAGTAATTAAACTATGGTATAATGGTTATATTATATAATGCCATTATATGGTTAATCAACATTTTTCAAAACGAATAAATCAAAATAACTAGAAAACGCCCAATGTCATGTTGGCCTTAAGACTTGGTAGAAAGTTGTTAGACTTTTTATTAAGAAATGCAAGTACAGGGCCGGCCCGAGACAATTTACCGCCCCAGGCAAATATCAAAAACTGCTAGTAAATCCGCCACTGCCTAGAGGGATAGATGCCGAACCAGAGGCCAAGTAAAAACATGTGTTTGGCATTTAAGTTTGTTGAAATTTATTTTCAAAACTTTGTTTTTGTTCAAAAAAACTATATTTTCATATTTGTTGCCAAATTAATTTTAGTCATGAATAATATTGAATTTGGGGATAACATAATTCTTTTTTTAAATACAAAATGTCAAAAAATGTGGGTACTCACAATACTAAAATATAGGCCAGTTTATTAAATGTTGTGCATTTTCTTTGCACTTAACGTTGTATACGTCAAAAAACATAGAATGTATGTTAGAAAGAACACACTCAAAAGATGAAACTTATTTATCTCTAAATCCTCTAAAGCACACAGTTACTGTCATTGTAGTCTGATAATTATTATTATTTATTGAACAAAAGGAAGAATAATTTTATTAATTGTTTAAATACGTTAATAAATTCAATAACTGGTCATAAGACAGTTCTTGTTAGCCAGTCACTGAACTATCCGTCAGCATATTGAGAAAGCTTCTTACCGGAAGGTTTTATCGCTTTCGTTGAGTTGTTTATGCGCGAAAAAGCTGAATTCATAATTAAAAAGCGAAAGTTTTCCTTCATATGCTTTAGAAAGATTATATTTCAATTTATCTGGCAACTCCTGTTCATATCAGCTCTTCTGTGCTTACTGTTGTTTGACTAACTTCGTCGAGTTCAGTTTTGAACGCTATTCCGAACAATTCAGATTCAATTACAAATTCGTGTAGGTACCATTATCTGTCGACGATTTTCGATGCATATAGTATATATCAAAAATACATTTAGAACTTAATAATAAAAAACCAAATTTGTTTAAATAATGTGAATTGAATATTTTGAAAGTAATAATTGGCGAAATAATAAATAAATAGTTTGCAAATATGTAGAGAGCTCAGTTGCTTAAAGCAACCTAATGACAATTGCATGCGTTTAGTTTAATTGTTTCATAATAAATATAAAATAACTGTAAAGTAGTGAACATTTAATTTACCGTCATGTTTTAATTAGTAACATGATCTGTCTTAATAACTGCATAAGACATATTAATTTAGTTTTAGAAAATTGTGAAAAATCATTGAAATTCAATTCGCGTTTTCAGAAGCTTTATTCCATTCTGCTCGTGAAATATTTTCGCTCCCTCTCCCGCAGCGAGTGCTGTGCGTGTCCTTATATGTATTAGTCACTCTCTGACATTGTATGTTTTTCGCGGTTCGTTAAGTTGTCATGCATACGTAAATAAAAACCCACAGTGAAGCATCAAACTAGACACAATTTGCTAGTGCACAACTAAAAATACATGTCTGAAATCTAACTAGAACAGCAAAATTATACTAATCAGTGAACGTGTTTCTAATGCGCTATATATAATACATACTAATTGTACATATGTAACATATGTATATGCAAACGAGTTGCAAGAACTGCAATATGCAAAATTGTAATGAATTAAAAATAGAAATAAAACAACAAACTTGGCTGGGGTGAAAGTTATGGAATTGGGTTATATACAATATGTATGGATTTATTACAAACACGCACAGCCATTAACTAACTATTAGGAAGACAGGAGAAGTAATAATGTAATAATGTACCAATATCTATAGACTAACAAACCTCTTTTGGCACACTTAATTCTTATAATATCAATGCAAATCCAAGATAATTGTTACCATGTGTTAATCTAAATATGCACGCCAAAATATCGACCAACTGTAGGTCAAAGAAATTAGCACAACGACCCCAATTATGTTGCATTTACCATTTATACAAGTGTTTATGAACAAAGCTTTCATTCATAAAAATTCAAAAAAGTACCTTTGGAAAGAGGCTTCCAACTGTTGTCAACTAATTGAGTGAGCGCCAACTGTTAAAAGCGCATGTCTGCTGTTGTTGTTTATATGAACTTAACGAAACTAACTTTTTATATGGTCACTAGTACGAAATTTGTTCCTTCTTTTTGATAAATATTATAGTAAAGTTGCACAGAAACAAGGCGGATTTGCCAGTCGCTAATTGCTTATGAAATAATAAAAGTTTGTATAGATACGTATATGAACATACAAATCGGTGTTTACGGCCAAACAATTAGGCGTCTTGCTACACAAAATGAGCTAAATAAAAGTACATAAAATTATCTAAATGTTAACCAGCTGTTTAGCCATTGCTTCAAGCACGAACACCTCGAAGTTAGCTGCAAATGATGTTTTCAACGGAATTAGCGCTAATCTAAATGGTAAGCATTATATTTTATGCTCTTGAAAAAATAGTATTATTAATGATATAATCATAAATTGGCAGATGAAAATTTGCACACTGAATTTGCAAATTCTTTGGAGGCAAACACAAATACATTTCAAAGAGAATCGATGACGAAGCAACTAGCTACCAGTTCCCCTACGACAAATGGTGAACGAAACGCCAGCAACATTGTTTTAGCCCCTTTAGCCCCACTAGCTAATAATGATGCATTACCACGGTGTAAAACCGATACGACTGGCATTGAGGCGGATATTTGTAATACAGCGAAAGTGTTGCAAACAAGTAATAGTAATTTTATAACTTTATTGCCAAAGTCAGAGGCTGCAAGCAGTTTGGTCTCAATCAATTCAACAATTGAAGCTTGCAATGAAGCTACTTCAAGGAAGACAGTGGATGATACCAATGGACGTTCAGCGGCGCTGGAACGTGCCTACGTTCATGACGTTTATGAGAATTGCGATGAACCATCCGGTCCTATTCGACCACGAATAGCACAATTTCTAAATAATTTAGATCCTGGTGCCGTGGTGTGTGATGTTGGCTGCGGTAATGGTCGTTACCTTGCTCATGGAAATCGCTCCATTTGTACAGTTGGAGTAGATCGTTGTTATCGATTGAGCAAGGTGGCACGTGAAAAAGGAGGAGAGGTTGGTATTGTTTTTGTGTAGTCAAGCAGTTTTGATATAAAATTAATAATTTTTTTAAGGTTATAATGTGCGATAATTTGGAGTTACCATTTAGAGATAATTCATTTGATGCAGTTCTTTCGTTGGCTGTTGTTCATCATTTTGCTACCACTGAGCGTCGCGTAAACGCTCTACGAGAGCTGGCACGTGTATTGCGTATTGGTGGTCGCGTCATTATAACGGTATGGGCACTTGAACAGAGACACCGTCGTTTTGAGTCGCAAGATGTTCTCATTCCATGGCAGCTGCCGAAAATACGTAATATGAGCTGTTCGGATGAAGAGGATGATGAAAGCTTCCTACCACCTTATCATGCTTACACAGAGGACTCAACAAACTCAAGTCGCTCAGCTGGTGATGGTGATAGCTCAAGTTTATCCTCATCCTCGCCTGGTGAATCCTGCTACAGTTTTGTGCGACGTGCTATTCAAGTAAGATTCATAGCATAGTCGGAGTACTTAAATGGAAACATATTTTGTTACTTTTCAGAAACTTGCTGCTGGTCGCAAGCATCCTTGGTTTTTGGACTCGTGGGCATCGAAAGAAACCAAAAATGACAGTAGTCTTGACTTCGAAGATGTAAAAGATTTGCCAATCGAACTACGACGACTTGAAGACTTTGAAGATTTTCACGATCCACCACTTTCTGCAGGATTGAAATCACGTAGCCTGGGTAGCATTCTTAATCCTCCTCCTCGCCAAATTGTGCGTTCGCGTTCCAGTGTCCCTAGTTTGGGCCGTACTCTCGTTCATTTGGACATGAGTTGCAAATCTGGAATACCTGTATCAACCTATTCAATGCAAAATAGTCAACATTTCCATACCAAGGATATCAATGTAGCACCAGTTATTGTCACCAAAACCAATGAATCTCCCACAAAATCTATGAATGCAGCAATTTTAAAAAATATAAATAGCAGTACTCCACTAGGTCGTCGCCCAAAGCTGATAAAACAAAAACAATCTTTTTGTGATGAAGAATATCAACTGCCAGAAAATTCTTTTCATATAAAAAGTACATATAATAATCATAGTGCCAGTAATAGTTTGTATTTACGTAGTCGCTGCTACTTCAACGGCAATAATATTAACGTTAACTCTCAAACTCTGGGAAAAATGCCTATTATTGATAATTTGCACCAACAATCTCCCCTTACCGCCCGCCAAATAATGCAAGCAAGTATCTTTTTACGCAAACAAAGTTCATTGAATGAAGAACTTATGGCCGTTAACCGATTGCGTGAAAAAGAGGGTGTACGGAAACGCATACAAAAACAGACGTCATTAAATGAAGCATTTCTCTGTCAATCAAGTACGCTTTCAAAAAAATTTCATATAATAAGAGAGAACTTCACAAAGAAAGTGAAGACTTCAACAGGTAGTTTTGAGCGGGTTACAAAAACTGGCTTAAACAAATTAGTGCAGAACTTTTCGTCTTATATAACACCAGGTACGATTAATTCCGATCTGTCGGATAAAGTGATCAATGAGAGTCAAGAAAACAGTACCGAACCGTTACAGTCAAACATTCCAAAATGCAATAAATATCATCATCATCATCATTATCAGTATGTTCAACACCAGCAGTCATTAAACCTGCAAAATTGCCAACGCCAATCACGTGCCTTCATAAACACGCACGAAACAGGTTCACAGGCATCACATTATCAAAAACAAGTGTCGGTCGGTAGTGGAATCAACAAATATGCTGGTCCAGTCACATACTGCAACAATGCTGAGTGTTCTAAATCGGGCTGTTATTGCAGCACATACCACTATGTGGGTTGTAATACCTTTTCCACTACTAACGATGGTAATGAAAATAGGGATGGGGAGTCACGTCGACATTCTAAAGAGTCCGGTTCAGATTCCTCTAAGGACAGCAGCCTACAATCGGATACAAGTATTGAGTCTGAAGATAGTTTTGCCTCAGTTATTTTCATACCGAAGCCAGAACAGCAACAGCAGCAACTTAACTATCATCAAAGCTCAAATTCGAGTTCAAGTAATTCATCGTCCAGCAACAGTGGAGGAGCATGTCGCATTTACGGTAGTTGTTGCCAACACAAAAATGACACGTGTAAAATGCAAAACAATGACAATACTTCGAACTGTTTAACATGTCTAAAGCATGTGCAACAGCCGCACCATCAAAGATTGTCCTCCGTACCCACATCACCTATGGTTTTGGCATGTCCCCCAACACCGGCGCACTCCCCTGCTACTATACAAGCTGTAATAACATCTCCGCCAAGAACAGTTGCAACTGTGACGGCAGCTATGGCAATGCTTACTTCACCTTTAGACAATAAAAATAATAGCTTAGATGAAAATTCAAAAGCGTTATCCAATATTAATGTGGAAAAAATTAAGGATCAATTCGATTTTGATGAGAATCTTATCAAACAGCACGAAAAGGATAATGCTCAACATCAGCAGGAAAATGAAGAAATCAAATGTAAAATAACGCGGCATATCGTAAAGAACTTACCTCCTATACCTAAGTTTCGTAAGCAATCCTTACAATCAATACGTCAAAGTTTTCCAATCGTACGACGGTCATCGGCAACATCTAGTTCATCTATTCCAAATATGCCAAAACTAATGTCTTTAGAACTTTTCAATCCGGCTACTGACGATTTAGACAGCGATTCAAGCGAGGCATCCACTCCAAACTCAATTGATAGTGTTATTAGTACCGGGAAAATTAATTCTACGACAATGAGCATAGAGCAAAGTGAAAATATAAGATTATCTCCCACTTTTGAACAAGATGGCAGCGATGGTTTACTTTTTGAGCGAACTGTTAAGACAAAAAAACAACAACAACATGATGAGCAACTGAAGATTAATAATGATATTCCACACAACATATTTTTAAATGAAGAAGACAGTTGTCTTATGCCTCTGAACAAAGGCAACATTAACCTAAGTACGAATTCACTACATAGGAAAGAACCAGACTTTGTTGGGTTTGCTGAACAGCTAAATATACAGTTGATGCGAAAACTTGAGGACAAAAACGATATTGATGAATGCGGAAGTTTAGAAATCACGAGCGAATCTGCTGATCCTTCAGATGCACCTACTCATGTATCTGCAGAATATTTAAATCGGAAGCGCAGCAATGAGCTGCGAGATTTGTCAGCAATCCGTGAGGAACTTCGAGAACGACGTTTAATGCTTGCAAACCTTTCTACGCAGCCAAGCTTACAACAATCGCCAACTTCTTCTACATCATCTTTATCGTCACAGACACGTAGCTTTACCATTCATGAGGAAAACGAAGAAGAAAGTGATGAACGAAGCTACTCTCTCCAACTCTATGAAAACTGTAAAATATCCAAAATTAATTATAAACGCAATCGCCCATATAATTTGAATCCAGAAACCGCTTATCTGTTGCAAGACGAAGGTGATGTCTTTGATGAAGAAGCAGAAAATGAACTTGGCCTCTTGTCAAAACAACATCATCCGATTGGTCAAGAAATGCTGTATCAACCCAAAGATGAGGTTCAAATATACCCTAAAGTCATAGAAAGAGCACCCGGGTGTGATACTTTAGGATTGGAAATGGCAGCTGAGAAGGAAGGCTACTTCGAAATTAAAGTCGAACATGAAAACAAAGAAACTGAAAAATCTCTCCAAAATCGACAATCAACGGAATCATGGGGCAATTCTAACAGTTCGGCCGGTTCGCTTGAGAGTCCATCTCAAGGTGGTTCGACAACACACCACCGTTATTATCATGTTTTTCGTGAGGGAGAGCTTGATGCATTAATTAATCACCATGTAGCTAGTCTGCATATAGTTTCCTCATATTATGAACGGTCTAGTTGGTGTGTAGTTGCTGAAAAAGTTCAAGTCTGGACAATATAAATAAAATCAAACAATTTCAAATAATATGAAAATAGAAAAGTATAGTAAACAACCCCGTACATGTGTAAAAGGAAATGCACACATTGTAGTTCTAATTGAGCATAAATTCTAATGTTTAATAGGCATATGTATCTCGAACATGCATACACATAAACTTCTGAGCTTACATCGAACGATATAGTCGCAACGAAAATATATATATTAAATAAGTAGGTACTCATAGCTCATCGCTTAACATATACCAATCATAACTATAGATGGTATATGTGCAAATACTGGTGCTTAAGTTAATATTGGTGTTAACGAACTCATAGATATTTTACGTTTAACTCAAATGCAGCTTTTGATTAATGCAACGATTAATAATTAAACTAGAGCAAATTCTTAACGAATATGAAATTGTAAATAAATGTTTCGTAACATCATTAGCTACTACTAGATAAAGAATATAGAATATGGAAAGACGCAGAAGTTACAACTTTTATGAAATCGTGTATATTTGTATATAAATTTGCCTGTTATACGATTCTTTTTAATTGAGATAGGTGTGATAATATTTCACAATAATTTGCAATACGCAGTTGATGTTTAATTTTGTTTACTTCGCTCTAGTTTTTTATTCTACGCATGGGAGACATTGAGAAGAGTGTTGCCAACTTTAAATTTAAAACGCACGATAGTTTATAAAATACCGTTTTTCTAACAGTTTAAATTTGTCTTTATCCAAAGTAAAATAAAAAAAAAAGATTATAATGTATTTAAATTAACTCAAACAAGACTTCGTTTCTCATAACGATTGAATAAGCTTTGTACACTTACAACTAAAGTACTTAAAAATAATATTTTGTTAAATATTTCTAATCTCTGATTTTACTCTGCATAATGTATAAATTGGCTCATCATTTTCAAAAAGCGTTTACCGTCGTTAAGAAAAAAATTGGTGTACCATCCGTTTTATGTTGCTACTAAGTATAAAAGTTTTGTTTACCTAACGATTGTTTGTAAGACCTAAAACTAATCGAGACACATATAGAGTTATATACATATGTACAAGTACATATATATAAATGATTAGAATGACGTAGCGATTTGAAATCCGGGTGAATATCTGTGCGTACGTCTGCCTGTATGTGCAAGCTATAACTTGAGTAAAAATTGAGATATCTTGATGAAGCTTGGTACGCGTATTCCTTGGCACGCAAGGGAGGTTGGTATTGCAGACGTATCACATCGGTCCACTGCCACGCTGTCACTCACAAAGTACAGTTAATAGACAACTTATAAAGTGCTATAATCAGTCGCAAACTAATTCCAAATTCCGCCGACCTTTGGTCGAATTCTTATATTTCAGTAGCTACTTGATCAATTTCGTGTTCATATTGTGCGATCTCACGTCTAAAACTAATAGCAATCGGACAATAACTTTTCAAGTCGCCTGATACCGAATATGTGCACAACAGTGCTTAAGGCACACTATTCACCGGAAATATCGGTCAAACTCTAAGATATGTTATTGACATACGGAGGGAACATATTCCCGAAATTAATGTGCCCTAGTCCCCATATACCCAATATAAAGATTTTCGAACTTACGGTTGACTTTATACCGTCTATATCGGTCAATATGTGAGTTATGGAATATATTATTGTGTATTTCCGAAAATTTGTGTAATTGTTCAACGAATTACCCCAGCTTCCACCTACTTCATATAACGATATTTCGTTATTCTAACAGAATTTTTGCCGCATAAATCGGTCGGTGTTTGAGTTAAATTCATAAACTTGCGTCGAAATATGTTCTCGAGTATACTTGAGTAATTTCAACAATTAATGCAATCATTTCCGATTTTCTAGCTAACTTTAAAGCTGATATATTGGTTTCCCATTCCATCTTACCTTAAACAATTTGGTGGTTCAAAATTTATGATATTTTAGTGAAATTAAGTGGTCATGTTTCCTTCAACTAAATTGGATTTAAGGCTGAGTACGCATAAATTTGGTCTAGATGGCAGTCTAAACGTCATATTGGCATACGTATACGAATGATGAATGTTTAACTTTCACGGAACATTTTTATTATTTACTTTAAGGTGTTGCCAATTCGGTTATAACCGAAATTAGCTCTTTCTTATTGTTTCTGTAAAGGAATGAAGGAAATTGGATATTAACAATTAAGATGGCGGTTTCGAAAAGTATTATATGTGATGCTCAAATCACTTATTTGGCAACTTTTATTTGTGACTCAATATGTTTGGTGTACTCATTAGAGCGACATACTTACATGGTTAAATTGTGTACGCTGATCTTAGAGATTAATATTTGAAACTCGTGATTTAGTTATTACTTGAAAATGTAAATCAGAATATTGTTGCGTACAGTGATATTTATTTAGAACCAATAACATATATCTTAATATTGTTTAGGATTATAATAATTAGTTTTTTAATATTTATATATTATATTAAGATATACGTATGACAATGGTTCAGATCATAAATACATTTATCGTATTGATTTAATAGAGAATAGTGTAAAAAATTAAGTAATAGTACAATGATAACTAAATTACAATACCACATTTTGATTAAAACCATGTACTCAAAAACTGAATATATATAATATTATCTAAAACTTTTCCGAATAAAATTCTTCTTAAATCAAGTGTTTGTTTTTTGTTTTTAAATATTTTACTTACTTAACTTATGTGATCTAGCGATTATTTCACCCTTAATTGAAAAACACTCGTATGGAGGCTGATATCATCCGTATTATACAGGTCGGTTGAAAAGAACACATGCAAAGTTACTAGTCATTCTGTCAAATAATTCCTTGTTTACAAGACATTTGAAGTTGACGTGTCAGGTTATTTTTTTAACGTGGAAACAATTTAATTTCGCGCAGTGATTAGACTCTTTGTTTTGAAAGATTAAAAAACAAAGGAGATTTTTGAACAATTGTTAGAAGTATATAAAAAGTCCTCAACTTCAAATCGCACCGTTGAATTTAGAGCTGGTGAATTAAAACGTGGTCGTACTAGCCTTGATTGAGTAAGTTCATAATAGTGCTAGTGAAGATCCAAGTTTGACTAAGCGTGAAACTGCTACTGTCATAGGCATCTCAGATGAACGAATACTTCATATTTTACATGAAGAATTACATATGAGAAAGCTGTTTGGTTTGTTAGTGTCGCATACGTTAACAATTTAACAAAAACTGAATTGAAAACAACTTTCTCAGCATCATTTGGAGCTTTTTAAGCAGAATAAGACCGATTCCTTGCATCGTTTTATAGTTATGCATGAGACTTGGATCTACCACCATGACCCTAAATTGAAATAAAGAACGTTTACAGTGAACTGAAGCTGGTTGTTCAGCTCCAAAGCAGGTGAAGTCACAACGATCAGCAAAGAAGGCTATGGTATCAGTATTTTGGGATGCAAAAAGAATTTTGTTGATTGATTATCTACAGAAAGGTAAAACAATCAACTCTGAATATTATTACAGCCATTTATTGTTGTAGCAATGACAAAATTTAACGTTTTAAAGTACGAATTGCTTGAGCATCCACCGTATGTCCAGATTTGGCTCCTAGCGTTTACTACCTCTTCAGAAACCTGAAGCAATTTCCTCGTGGAAAGCGTTTTTCGTCGAATGAAGAAGCTATTAGGGTCGTATAGGGATTGCATAAAATTATTGGAGGATCATTGGAATAAGTGTATTGAAGTTAAGGGAGATTATATTGAAAAAGATATATATTTCTTACCAAAAATAGTATGTTTTCATTTCGAGCGCAGAAAGTTTTCAACCAACCTGTACATAGCTTGGAGATGACCTACGATTGTTGCTAAAAGTTGTTTTTTCCCTTTTACTTGTGACAAACGTGCATGACAGGATACGTATGATAAAATGATAACTGTTTAAGTATTTGGCATGGCTTTTGTAAGTTAAAATTTTAGATTATTTCGTATAAAAGTTTAATATCTGAGCATAGATTATTAGAAATAAGAAAGAGTAAAACATAATTATATATTTATAATAATGTACATGTTTTAATTTATTTAATATATTTTAAATTATAGTTATTATAGTTTTAATTTTCAACGAATTTGCGGCTTTTATTAGCAGTTAATACAACCATATTTTTTTTTATAATATATTTCAATTTCTGTTTTCGACTTCGACTGTAGATGTAGTTTTTAGCTGTTGACTGCATGTAAAATACTACAAGTTATTCAACGCTTACTTAGTGCTTAAATATCTTAAATTTAATTAGTTGAGCTAATAACCTACTTATTGAAGTTTCACAACTTTGTTTCCCCGTCTTGCTTTTCACGAATTGAAATTTTACTTTAATACTGTCAACAATGTTTATAATACTTAGGTATTAATGATTGCTGTTGTAAATACATTTATTTACTTAACTTAATTATCATATTTTATTCTTTAAAAAATAAAGCTTCACATGGTAATGGGAATAAACGATGGGTAAGGAAATGCTCTTTCGTAACGTGTGGCGAATTACAATGCAGTCACGTTTTTCCCATGGCCTGCAGTAGCAGCAGAAAAGAGAAATGGCACGTGAAAATGGATTTACTAAGCCGATAGGAGCCTGCCGCTGACATTATTGCCGATGCAGAATACTCTCCTGCAAGGGATAAATTAATTAGAGAAACTTCGATGATATTAATAAAAAGTTGATGAACATACGTATGTATTTGTGAATTAAATGAACGCTAAATATTGCTATGTACAATGCTTTCAATACATAAGTTATGTAGTTCTCAACTCTTACCACTAAGCACGTGAAGGTCAACGGTTACGGCAGCACTATTCGATGGCTCACAAGTGTAGGTGTCCGAATCCTGCTTCCGAACGCATGGTATTATTAACGAGCCGATCTGTGATGTATAAGTCAATAAAAACATTGTAGGTATATTCGGAGCGAAAACATCATCTACTTACCGTATTACTACTGCTGTCAGCATTACCGAATATCGTACGATCGATTTCTGTGTACCAACCCTGTTCGTTGTCATTTGTGATTTGTGTTTTGCCGCGAAACCAGATAATGTATGTTGGTGGTTCAAGCGTATCACGAACAATGCAATGCAATGCCACTCTGCTGCCCGTCTTCACGAAACGATTCCGATCGCCGATAAGTTCAGTGTGCGGTACTAGTGGTATGAAACCAATAATTCAATTTATATATATGTACATATTAATTAATACAATACAATAAATATATTATAAAAATTTTGTTCATATAATTTGTGAGTAATGTCATTAATGTACATATTAATTAATACAATACAATAAATATATTATAAAAATTTTGTTCATATAATTTGTGAGTAATGTCATTAATCAATCGAGATAATCGTTTGTTACATCTAATCATGTCACGAAAGTGTTGTACCGACTCCGACAGTGTTTGTTATGCGTTATTCACGTCACTAACTGAACAGTGCTATTTCCTGTGAGAAATCAAGATAAATCCTGGGTTCCACATACAAGTAAATGTTGTCTAACGTGGGCTAGACTGCTATAAAACTGGTTTAAACAAAAACCCAGAAATATACCATTTGCTGTAGCAATGATTTGTACCAAACTAAAGGATAAAGTAAGCGATTGTGATTTTTGTTCGACTCAAACAAAAGGCATTATAACTAAGTCCAAACACACTATCCGGTATCCAAACTTGTCTTTGGTCAACAGACCCATCCTACATAGTGCCGAACTGCCAGTGTCAAAGCCTTCAAATCGATCAGTATCCAAATTATGAACCGTCAACTTCAAAAGTACAGCACTTATTGACACAAAGTGATTTAAACGATTTAGTACGTGATTTGAATCTGCCTGAAGTTTGGCGGTATAACGTATCATAGATTAAATGACTGGAATTAGCTTTCTTGGAAAATTACAAAGACTTAAAAAATGAACTTACAATGTCATATAAAGATTTGGGGTGTAATATGTCCTTAAAAATACATATGTTGCACTCTCATCTGGATTTCTTTCCGGCAAATTTGAGTGCTGTGAGTGACGAACAAGGCAAAAGGTTCCATCAGTACATTTCTTAAATGGTGAAGCGCTATCAAGGGAACTAGAGCGCAGGAATGCTAACAGATTATTGAGGGATACTTAAGAAGACCTTCCAGCAGCCAAACTTTCAAGGAAATCATAAGTATTATTTTCTATATTAAGAAATAATTTTCTCATCTTCATGTGACAAAAAAAGTTAAAATTTTATTAAGTAGTGTTATACTTTTGAATTAACTAAATAAATGGAACTTAGCCGCTTATATGTTGGCTGGATGAAAAACCGATAAAAGTGAATAACACACAAATATATTGTATCTGATACTTAGTTTAATTCTGATACTCCACCATCAAATACCATGAAGAAGGTTTACTTGGCTAGCGTAATTACAAACTCATCTATTTTGACTTACCCACCACTCCTAAATAGATTTTAGCGCTCATTTTCGGTTCGGTGGGCACTTGGCATTCATACCAGCCTTCATCGCTTTCCTGTACGTATTTGATTTGCAGCGACCAAGTGCTATCGCTCTGGCCTTGAAAAATAGATTGAAAGCGCTGGTCAGAAATGAAAGTTGCTTGGTCGACGGAGAGAATATGTCCATCGCGAAGGCGTAACCATGAAATTGGTTTATTCAAAATGCGCGGAATCTGTTGATGAATGAAAATTAATGTAACTTTTCAACATATTTTTAAAGAGAACTTATTAAAATTATCACTCTAAGTACCCCATGTTATTATGCAAAAACATAGGTTAAGGCCATTTTGCGACGTGAGGGTATTTAATACCATGACGAATATATATTTTGTTTTTTCGCAACTCCTTTCAAAATCCTTCAAGTGATTCTTTGGGGTTTTGCGCAAAGCGTGCATGGGGTGTCATTTTGTTTGCGGTATATTAGCTACTAATATTTACTATCTATTGTATATATACTTATCTATTTGTTCATATTGAAATGACTATTTAAAAAAAATTTTTTTTAGGCTTAGCCTATGTCGCACTTACAGATTACCCCCATTGTCCTGGAGTTTTGTTGATTCATTATTGTTCAAAACACCAAAAATTGTGAAAAAATAGGCAGCAAGTGTTTCATAACTGTTAACCACTTACGTTGCATGGCAAATAGGCGTGATTTCCCAATTGAACGGTAATGTTTTTTGTTGTCACAGAAAAGTTTGGGCGGCGTCTGTTTTGTTGGTAGGCGGCGATATAAAGTTGGTCGTCTGGGGTTTCCGAAGTCATGCTTGATGTTAGTGCTTTTAAAGAAGGTGTTGCCGATGAATACGCTGTGAATTCGTCTATAGCAAATGGCGATAGTGGTGGTATAAATGTAGGTAACGAAAAACCTTTCAAAAGGACGTCAGATGCTGATAAAGGCTGTTTTGTTGCTACAGTTGATGGCAATGAAATTGGAGTTGATTGCTTGGCTACAGATGGTGTTGAAGATGGTAGTTCATAAACAGATTTTGCTAAATCTTTAGTTATTGCCGCAGTTAATATTGACTGAGTTGTTGTTGTATTTTGTGGAAAAGCAGTTTTCGCAGTTGTGGACAATGAATCTAACACTGATATTTTAGTTTCTGTTAAAGGTTTCGCTGCATCCTGTGATTTAGCCATCGTTGAATCTGAGAAACCAATGAATACACGAAAGATTTAAATATTGTAATTAAATTCAGAATATTTTCAAAAAATAATGATTTTCAGTTGCTTTCGAATAGCGCTACTCAGAAAGTGTATCATTTAATATATGTACTACTACTATTTAATAATATGTAATAGCTTCACACCATTATCTGTTGCCAGACTTATAATAAAATTGTTCAGGTCTTATGTTATAGATATTAAGTAAAAATCAATGAAAAAACATCAGAAGCCAAATTAACGATTTTATGACTCTTTTTCTCTTTTTATGCACATAACCAAGTTCTGCTTTGAAGCTTTCATTGCTTGCGGAATATTAGGTAAAGTAAAAACTGCTTACGGGAATTAAAATTTGGCTCTATGGAAAGTGAGCTTCAATGTAATTTAGTTTTAAAAATATAAAAGTTTATTAAAAATTCGGTGAAGTAGTTTATTAGACGTGTAATTACTCGTAAGGTTGAGGCGTGGGCGTTTTTCAAACATTTTAAAATCCAAGCTTTGGCGGCCCACAGTGTTAAGTCTAGCTTAATACGCGATTAAGTTATAGTTTTTTTCATCGAATAAAATCTGCTCAGAGAACCAAAGAGCACATGTACAATACATCTCCGTTAGACGTTTTAGCCAGTTTCTTATCTCAGTTGTGTTGAGCACCTTGTTGGTATCCGATAAATGGTGGGACCTACACCTTTTACAAGGTCAGAGCAACTAATTTATTACACTCTTATCAACATGCTGTCTAGGTATGTAAAAGTGTTAATATATATATTGAATTCAACTTGTGGACCAATAAAAATAGAATAAAAGCAAACGTTTTTATATGAAACTATAAATAAACTGTATGCATGTATCAAGCAATAAAAAACCTTTAATAGTTGCTGGCAAACAATTAGCTAAAAATATGTAAACATTTTATGAATCTATTTACTTACTCGATTCCAATAGTGCGGAAAACAAAATGAATGCTAATAAATATTTCCATGTTACAAAAACTATTTTGCATGAATTCATATTCTTGTTAATCTGATGATGGTTAGTGAAATTGCAGTTACTATTAAAGTCATTGACCGCTTGTATATTGTCCGTGTTTTCGATGGCAGTGGACCCAATGTAGTAACTGAAATTCTTGCTGGTGCAAGGTAAGTTGTTGTCCTTCATATTTCTTGGTCTCTGCATTTTTTCCATGGTTAGAGTTGAGATTTTTGTAAACTTGTAGACCACAATTGCCAGTCCCCCTTTGTGTTCCCCTTGACATATATTCGCGCTGTGAATTTGTGATGTTTATTAACGGCTATGGTAAATAAAAATAAATAAATATATGTATAAAGTTAAATCCTGACTGTTCCTAATATTTGCTGTATTTTTTATTATACCAGTCGTTATTTTGTATTCAGTATTGTTGGTATTTACTATATTGTAATTTAAAATATCGAGCTGTCTACGAATATTGCGGTATTATTTCGAACATGAGACAGTTAGTTTAGACTACAATATTTTAAACTTGATAAAGAAATTAGCGTAGCAAAATAACAAAGCTTTTACGAAATCGTATTTTCGGCTCGATATAAGAATTATTAATTCCGACGTTTACAAATCTATCTATTCGTATAGTGAAAATATCTGGTTTTCTAAAATTTTACTTACGCGAAATGTGTCACTGAGTGTGCAAAAAACTACATGTTGCTGGTCGTATTCATAATTTATCATACCTCAAAAATTTAAAGAGAGCTTTCACAGTTCACAGGCGTACCTCTAATATTTTTTATAAAGAATGTTTTGCAAAGTTTGTCAAGTTAACAACTTTTTTTTTTATTTTTGTTTCAAATTAGCAGTTACTTTAATGTGCTCTTATAGGACTCCAAAAATGCTAACAAGCAAATTGTCACCATTTCTTTATATTTGAATGCTTGTATTTCCAATATACACATTAGCACCACTGGTGGGCTGCTGTGCACGTTATAAGAGGGTAATAAAGGTAATAAATAGCTTTTTGTTGGCAACATATGTTTGGGCGATTTGTATGTACGCTAATAGCAAGAAAACACATTTAAAGAGTACTAAGAGAATAAAAATCACAATTTTTGAACACCTTTTGCAGTTTTTCTGCCTCATCTTGCTTTAATCTCATCTCAACAACTGTCAATATTGGTATAGAGTTGTCATTTTTAAAACTTAATTCACAATTTTATTGTTTGTTATGCTAGGTTAAAGAGTCACTATTAAAACCGCATCAGATGTCTTCAACGCAGTGTAAGAGCATTTTCGCTAATACCGATTAAATGCAGTTGCTATTAGCGATGTAGAGATGCTGTGACGCCATTTTGCTCCATTTGACAGATATCTTAATTTCTTATATTTCACTGCGTTTCGTTTCTCATTCATGGTATTTCATCTTGACAAACACTTCTTTAGTGCGCATGTCCGTTTCAAATAGTTCTAATATTCGTCAACGTTTATTAATCCTTATTATTCCCTAAATTATAGATTTAAATATTCAGCACACTGCATGGGGCCTACCAGACAGCATTATGAGAATGCCCTTTGATCGGTATTTCAAGAAGCTAGAAATCGCAGTCGATCGACCTTATATCGTGTGAGATGGCGACATCTTGTTGAGATCTTAAGCTTCAGTGTGGAGAAATCAAGTTAAATTTAGGTGTTAAATATTAGCATTCATTTTTTTTTACACACAGTGAAAAAGAAATTGATTAGTCAAAACAAAACTATTCTGTTCAGAGTAGATATTCCTTTATGAATATGATCCGTTTCGTTAGAGCAAACAGCTGGTAAATGCGCCTGGCGAATTAACCCTGCTAAATATAATAAATACGACGACTGTGGCGTCGTTACGGTATTACAGTCAATACAAGTTTAAAATCTTTTTTAAAATTAGTTGTTTTGTAATTTTTTTTGATATGTGGTACATATTTTATATTAGCTGTACATCCTTGCGTTAACAATATATTAAAACAATTAAAATGATGTGGACGATGTTCATCTCTCTGTCCATAAACGGAGACACACCACAATCTTATGACTAGTCCAGGTACATCGCTTTGCAAATCAGCAGTTGGTCTAAATATTATATAATGTTTTCTTCATCATATATTACTAAAGAACATGTTTTTTTTAAATTACTTTATGTATTGAATCTGCTATTGTTTATAGCGTAACAATATGTAAAAAAATCTTAAACCTTTTTAAAACTAAACAAGCTGAAGGTTGTGGTTGGGCCTTTTTACTAATACGTTGCTCATTTTAAGGCTGTTGCCTTAAGCTGCTGGGAGTTTAAGCTCGTATTACTCTCTGCTGTCCTCTACTTACTTCTTTACCATAGGAATAGCAAGATCTTTGTGTATGTTTTTATTTCGAATGTACCATGATGAACCCGTTATCGCTCTAAGAATTTTAGACTGGAATGTGTGTATTATGTCAATGTTAGTTGCACAGGTTGTTGTTGTTGTAACGACAGAATTCTGCCGAGTTAACAGTCCTTGACGGGATAATTGATCCGCGTCCATTCCGGTTATATAGAACAGACTGTAGTGGGGACGGTTAGTAGTTAGTTGCACAGATCGTACTACACAGTTGTATACCATACATCCACATCTTTGGAACCATCATTCCTTATTGGAAATTTGGCTAGACCTCTACGAAAATAGCCTACTTTATTAGAATTCGGCACAACATCCTAATTTGCCCTGAAGTTATTTTATAACCAGCTATCAGCAATATTAGTTAATTTTAGTAAATTGTCATGTGTTCCCAAATTGTTTCAACAACATTATACCTACAACAGAACAGCCAGTAGGCAACGTCGGAGGTCGCATAAAGTATATATTTAGCCAGTATTCCATCTGTCTGTCTGTCCTTTTGTCTTAGTTTTTGAGATATCTTTTTATCAATTTTTGAACACGTCTTTTTTTCGAAATAGCCGATATCGGATCACTATAGCATATACATTGCTGTCATACAAACTGACCGATTAAAACCAAGCTCTTGTATAGACAACTTTTCTATTTGAAAAAATATCTTTACGAAATTCGGCGTAGATTATTTTCCAAGGTAACGCTCTTCGAAAAATTTATTCAGATTGAACCACTATAGCCCATATCTTTTTTTTTTTTTTTAACTAAGCTTCGGTTCTTTAAATCAAACAACGTAGCTAGATAGAACTAGCAAAACGTTTTCCGTCTGCAAAATATTGGTCGGTAAAAGTTTCAGATTTGATTCTATATGTAGTTGCTATAAAAAAGGCACTTGTGAAGGTTGTCATATCTTGCAGTATTTTCAAATCCCTACCCCTCAGTTCTTGAAACGTAATATATTGTAAAAAATGTATTTAGCTCAATATAATCCGCACTTCCGAAATTATAGCAAAATTATTGTTAGTTAAATAAATGGTCTCTCAATTGTTTGATCTCTTTTGTGGGAAGCATTTACTTACTAGGGTTGTATCTGAAACAATTTATACCTGACAATATTATATACCCACCGCACTCTCAAAACATACAAGTATACTCGAAATACCTGTATATACTTGTAGAACAGAAGAGAAGACCAGAAGAAGTTTGTAAGGCGCCATTGCTATAGAGAAAACTGTATAGAAAAATCTTTAGGCCATGTTATTAATACAAAGCTTAGACTGTAACGTTCAGTAATTCCAACGGTTTATATTTTAGTTTTGTGTAAGATTTTCTAGCCTAAATTAGAACATGCTTTGTTACTTTTCGCACATAAATAAATAAATAAATTACATGTATTTTAACCTAAACTTAATTAATAATCGATCGTGATGCTTGTATGCGACAAGTAAAATAGCTTGCATGGTTTATATAAGAATATATGTATTTTCTTTCACAATCACGGCGTTTTGCAGCACATTCACATATTCCAGGTTCTAAACTTCATTACACTCAAGAAACAGTTGATGACAATCATAGCCGGAGCGTCCTCTGCGTCCCGCATCGTATAAATGTTCGAATTTACCATCGCTGGTGCGATCCAGGAAGTAGCTAGTAGCATAACTGAAAATTAAATTACTTCGTTGATTACTTCCAACGTTTGCCAATCGCAGCAATACTTACGATCCCAGTTGGCAGAAGATGCTGGCGCCTCCAATTTCGCGAACACATTCTGAGTTTGCTTCACACATATAGCGTTGCATACATTTGTCGTCCGCATTGCGGTAAGTACGCACATAACTTTTCAAAAGTGAGAGACCGGCGACTGTGGCATCACTTACCGAGTCCCGTTTGCCCATCGAGCGAGCGGACAACGACCGATGAGAGAATGATGTCTTCAGTGCATCTAGCAGATTCATCACGATTTGAATGAACTGCGTGAGCCGTAGTGCAAAGGTAGACAGAGAAGCAATTATATAAACAGAGAATAAAGAAAAGACAAAGTTTTTTTGTTTTTATTATTAAACTACTCAAGAACATAGGTATAAATGAAGTTTTATAAATATTTATAAATGTGTGCGTGTGCTATATAGATGTGTAAGCTCGCCAAAGTGTGCATAGGTAACTAAGGTACTTAGGTAGATTATAATGGAGAAGTTATGTATTTTTAGTTGGTTTTTTGCATGTGAGTACTAACATGTGTTCGGTGTAATGTTTATATTGTTATTGTTGTAAAGTGTATATTGTAAACATTTCACTATCTTCTGTAGGTAAAAGCATTACGTTTGTCTACATACTATTTTTCCATTAATTATATTTTTAATAGTTTGTTTATTTTTTAATTTATAAATTACGAATTCATCAAAATGTTCTTTTACCTCTCCAGCTTGTTTCGCCATCGAATTCACTTGATCGGGATCTTTGGTACCAAGCACTGATGACAGCACAGCAGCTAAGATGTTCTGTTGCAAGCGAGAAACCACACAAAACCAATAATTCCATACACCATTCAGTTTGACATATTTTTCAATATTTTATGTATCGATTTGTATTATACAAGAACAACAAAAATAATGGTAAAACAAAAAGAATAGGATTTTGGATTAGAAATATTTATGAAAACAGATTCTAGTCAGTGGAAATAGAGAATTTATTGAAAACAGAGTAAAGTACGTACATGTACATATGCAATTATTTCGATTTTGTAGTTTTTCTGTAGCGAAATGGCACTAGTTATAATACTCTCGCAACATGTTGCTACAAAATATCTAAACTCAACACAGTTATAGTTATTTATATATCAATGATCAGGATAACGAACGAGTTGAATTCTGGCACTGTTTGTCAGTGCGTGCAAGCGATAACTTGGATAAAACTTAAGATATCTAGTTGAAACTTGGTACAAATGTTCCTTGGTATCTTGAATTCATTTGCAACATGTTTTTTATACACTTGCAGCATGTTGCTAAAAAGTATAATAGTTTTGTTCACCTTACGGTTAATTTAAGCGAAACCCTATATCTCAACCAAATTTGATACGTACTCGTATTATTGTTCTGAAATTTCTACATTACAGTAAAAAAAATTGTAAACTCCATCTGATTCTGTCACTTCCTAGTATACAAATAAAGAGCCAATCAATATGTCCGGATAAAATATTGCACGAATAGTGCCCCTGAGGTTTGCCAGCTTATGACCAAAAATGGTCCAAAAGTATTGAAGCCTCGAAATACTCAGATAGCATACTTTTCTGTTAATTATATGCAATAATGCCAAAAATAGTTAAAATCAGATCAATACAACCCCATCTCCCATATACCTAATATAAGATTTTCAAACTTTGGCTTTATATCGGTCAATATGTAAGATATCTTAGCAAAATTAACTCAAACTATAATATTGTATATACTATAGTTTAATGCCGAAAATATGTGATATGGTCCATGAATTATTCCAACAAATTTTATGACGAATATGTCGGTCAGTGTATGTGTTATGCATATTTATAAAATTGATTGAAAGTATGTTCTCGAGTGTACTTTAGTAATGTCAAAAGTTTGTGCAATCAGCAAACTGTACCCTATATAGTGATTTTTGACTTCCCAACTGACTTTAAACAGTTCAGGTTTGTCAAAATGTGTGATATTTTAGTGAAATTAAAGGGACAAGCTTTCTTAAAAATTATGTGGTTTAGCGCTGAACATAAATTGAATTGGTTTAGATCGTGTTTTAAACCTCACATCCCTAATGTAACAAATTCTGTTCCTTTGGTTGACGTTTGGCGCATCACGTCATTATAACATATTAAATTTAGCCTTATCGTTTGTGTTTATGCCTGATATGTCTTATTTGAGAATATTTTTAATATAATTTTCGCTGCCGGGAAGTAAAATATATTTACGTATATAAAACAAATTTAGTCTATGACCCATAATCTAAGTTAATAAGGATCAAATTTCATTGGTATACATTCACTATTTTCGCGTACACTGCATGTTGAATAGTTTCGAAGACACTCGGTGGTATTTCAAGGCTTTGAACCTAGCAAGTTGCGAGAGTATAAAAGGTTCGGTTATAACCGAAATTAGCACTTTCTTACTTGGTTTTGTTTATGTTTGCGTCTATTTCAAATATAGAACTATTGGTGTGTTTGTATGTACAGTTATATAGTACATATGTATTTTAAAATTTCTGTTAAAATCTTGAAGTTTCATACTGCACTAAATATCCACAAAAGATATTCTATATACATAGTAAATAAATCGTTTGGTAAAATTAAACATACACCTCAAAATATTTGCAGAAATAAAAAAAAGTGTATGCACAATTTCCACTTAAAAACATAAACTAACCATTGCCCCTGTTAAACTATATTCTTATATTATATATTACATTGTTGAGTGGTAAGCATGTAAAAGCAGTACTTTTTAGTTTTATCTAAGAAATTATTTACACTAAATAATAATATGCTAGGGGATTGTATAAAGTGCACTTCAAGTTTCTACTATGCAAAATGTGATATGATTTCAAAAATTGCTTCTTACCTGCATTGGTGAGCCGCCGTTATCAACCTTATCAATGCCGTCGCTTGGAGCACCACCACCCAACAGTGTGTTAATGATTTTTAGACCTTAAGGTTAAGAATTGAATGTAAGTATTAAATAAGCAATTTTTGCCTCTTTTTTTTTGCACTCACCCATCGATATTACATTGGCCCATGGTGAGCCTCCAAAACCGACAGAATTATCGATATCGTCAGATTTGGAGGGCACGTTCGCTGCTCCATTGAAGAACATCGTTAAAACAGTCGACAACATATTGGACCACGAAAATCCGGTAGGAGTCTCGCTTAATTGGTTCATCACATCGCCGTCATCTTCTACATCATCTAAAGCCACTTTTTTCGAAGCATTAGGTTTCACCGCATATTTGCGGCCCGTTGATTCCGCTGTTGGTTGATAAACAGGTGACTGGTGCACTTTCTGCAGACGTTGACGTTGGTAAACTTCATTTTGTGGATAAGCATAAGAGAGGAGCAGGCAGTTGGTAGAAACTATCAAAAGTAGCAAGTAAGAGTAAAGCTTGCGTTGGTTAAGCATGCTGTAGGGAGAAAAATAAAATGGATTACAATAAAAAAACACAGCAAATGCAGTTGAAAAGAAAACGGTCTATATTAACGCCCATTTTGTGTAAAGAAAGAAAAATACGGAAAGTATGTCACAAAAGTCTATTGTTTAATCTCAAAATGTCAACAAGTAGCTACAATGTGCATGATGAGGAGAATATTCTATGTCTACATGATATTCTTATATGCATTTTCGAATGCTGGGCAATACATATGTATGTATACTTGTATTTATGCGTTAACAATATTTTTACAGTTTTTGATATGCTTATTACGCGCCCATTGATATGCAACAGGTGTGCTGTAACTGTCATGCAATGCGACTTTTTCAACTTACATTTACTGAAATCGTTGGCGCAAAGCAAAAAGGAATTGAACATAAAAGAAAAGGCAAATTTGCAATCTTCAGACGAGCTCACTTCAATTTGACTACAAGTATTATCTTTAATGAAGCAATCATTCTCTCCAACGAGAAAACAACGCTACTTAATAGAAGAGCATACTATACTCATGAAATGCGAGATAATTAACTATAAGAAAGATCAAATAACGGCACAAACCAATCTCTTCGAATACATATGTACGCTGAAGTGCTGATTCTTGTTTGAGGCACGCTGATATCTCACGTTCGTTCATTAACAATTAACTGTGTTTACCGCTTTTCTCAACAGATGTTTTCAATTTATGCGGACCACTGAATATACCCAGCATACTCTCCCTGCCTGCCTGTTTATTTCACATAACTAGCTCAGTAAATATGTATACTCAGGTATGCATTTTCACTAAAGTTCATTTGTATGTGCATAACATACACTTGTAGCGAAGCTTCGGCTGCCAAGTAAGTCTTGCAGGTTGAAAAGAGAAATGCAACTAGCATTACTATTGTCTTCGCATAGCGGTACTTGTACACCTTGTTGTTGTTATTGCTGCTTCCGCTTGATTTTCTGGTTCTATTCTCCTGTTAGCACTACGATAATTGAAACGAGCCGTTTCTAGTGACACAAATCGCATGTTTTAGACTACCGCGGCTGTTCGCCATGCAAGCATAAGTTGACATGAGAAACGCGTCAGCACGTTCGTCGTACACCATAAGCAAATTAAGAAGAATTTGTGAATTATGAAAGTTGAATTTTTTATTGCCAGTGTCAATCAATAAATAACGAAGTTGATTAATCTATACTTTCTACGATGTACGTACATATACATATGTATTCTATATTACCATTGTGTCAGTAATGTGTAAATAATCAACCTCAAAACCGTGAAAAACATAATGGACACATAAGTATATATGTATGTATCATGTACCAACAAGTAACGGAAAATTTTTTCTTATATGCACATGAAATATGTCTGTATGTGTTCTTTTGGTTTGCAATTTTGAATCATTTGTATCCGATATAATTAATAATTAATGCTAATAAGTGGAGCCCCGGCAGAGAAAGTGAAATTGTCGCGATAAATAAATTTTTTTGATTTCCAAGATTTTCAAGTTAATTGTTAATTTAGTTAAGTTGTAGTACACACTTACATTTGTAGCATTAATTTTTTTGTGAAGATCAGGCGAAGATGAAAATAGAAGACACGTTTGCTTTTTCACTTTCATCAAGTCGATATATAAAATCAGAGAAAAAATATTGGAAGCCGCAATATGAACAGATAAAGGGAGAAAAGTGTAAGTAGAAAAGGCGGAGAAAAAAGTAAAAGTTTATTGACCGCAAATGTTGTGCATCACTTTCGTCGCTTTTTCAATTACTCGCCGGGCTAACATATAAAAAAGAGAAATCATTGGCTTATATGCAGTGGTTGTTGGTGGATTCAGGCAATAGTAAGTTGTTGGTTATTTCATTTGCATATACTCATAAGTAGGAGTAAGAAAGACTAGACTCCTCCCCCCCCCGAAGGATCACAAACATATTAATATTGATCCGAATCAAAAATGGAACTGTGTTAACTTTTTAAGACTTGCGTTGAATTTTTATTAGATTTGGGTTCAATTATTTTGATATTTTTAAAACGGCATTATGATGTATAAATAATTTTAATTTGATATAACGTTAAATATATTTCCTTAAAAGAAAATGTAAAACAATTTTGTTTTGTTTTGTTTTTGTCACCAACAATACACAAAGCGGTGTTATGTTATATGCGTTAAGCGTTCATAACGTACCATCTATTTTATATAATAATTAATGTGTGGACTGCATTTCATTTGCGTCTCACGTTTTAGTCAAATTGTGTACAACTATGCACTTTGATAGGTTTTAAAAATAAATGCGACGTAATTACGAAAACTAAATAATTTATTTTGGCTTTGAGTGATGCAATGCGGTTTATGCAGGTAACAACCATAGACAACTAGCCTTAAACTAAGCAATATTTTAATTTTTGTTTAATACATTAGAATATTTTTTTCACAAACCGTAACGGCACAGTGTAATAACTATATATGTATGTATGTGTAAGATAATGGCGCCAAAGTAACTGTATAAAATAGTTGCTAATTTTCTTCAGTAATTATTTTCACATATGAATATGTATCTACATACATAAGCACTTAGAAACTGTGCTACATTTTCTATAACCATTTGAGTATACGTTTATGGTTGATCTGTTTTTCTATATGTTGTAGAGGTAAAATAAAACAAAACAAAAATTCGATATAAATGCAAGGCTGGAATGTATGTACAATATCTACAGTATGTATACCTACTGGTACTGCGCTTTTAAGCATAACAAAAAAGCAGAGTGTGTCAAGTCAACAGTAAAACTTTCTCCACTCAAGCAAAAGCCGAATGCCAGCCAATCAACAAATGGAAACACAAAAACTACAACAATATAAAAACGGTATGTGCATATACATATTTACATATACATATACATATGTATGTATGTATGCAAGACTACACATGTAAACGTTTGTGCACCTGAATTCGCCTGGGTCAACTGCTTCGATATATAAAATATGTAATAATTATTACAATAAAGTCTTAGCATTTCATAAGCAAAACAAAACTATATTGGTTTATCTTTGAACTTGACTGCGATAATTGCACGTTATTGCACACAAATATAAACAC
The DNA here is from genome assembly GCF_042242935.1 of Bactrocera oleae. Lineage (NCBI taxonomy): Eukaryota > Metazoa > Arthropoda > Insecta > Diptera > Tephritidae > Bactrocera > Bactrocera oleae. The sequence continues at coordinate 22,569,545 of NC_091536.1, forward strand.
ATATGCCGTTGTATCTATTCAGATAAAATCATTTAAATGCTTTTTATTTTGTAAATTTATAATAAAAATTATAAGAAACTGAGGTGCTGCAGTGCATAATAGTCTATATAGCACAGCCGTACATATAAATTTAATTATATTACGGTTGTTATATTTTAGACAACTTCTTCGTTGCGGTTTCCCATAACAAACAGCTAACTTGTTCGTATCTATATTTTTTTTACAATTGTTGTTAGCAACAGCAAACATTATCTTTTATCTTTATCTTTTTGTATATTAACGATTTTATTCTTCAGGTTCTGTTATGACTGGCGTTTTGACCTACTTCACAAAGTACATATATTCGAGTGTGTGAACTCGAACATGCACGAAAACGTGAGCATACAATGTTTTGGTGTAAATTAGTCCTAATTCGCTAGAAAGTATTGTACATTCACATGTATGAAGTTAAGGCCGCCGTTCGCCATCCTATTTCGAACGAATAAGAAATTTGCATATCTTCTTTCACTCATACAGTTTCATTCATTGGTTAATGTACCTTATGGTTTGCTCAACTGAAATTTGTTAGCTTTATTATGTTTAGCAAGTAAAAAAACTTTCTAATTTTTACTTAAAATATTATATTGCAGTGCTTTTTTCGCTTACTAGTTTTTTTTAAAATTATTTCAACCCAATTAATTTAGCACATTTTTGCATGTTAATATGCATCGAAACATCTTAGAAAATTAAAAACTCCTATACTAAGAAAATAAAGGCGTTATCGATTAAAATCTCTTTTATTGTTTCCGTTAATAATAATTATTTAGCGCGAATTCATAATGCTGTGTTCTTTGTAAAAATATTATATCTGATTAAAATAATATGTACCACAGCTCTTTAAAAATGATAATGAACTAATAGCTGAAATGTACTAAGCGCTTAAAATGTATTCACGTTCGATATTCACTGGTTTTATGTTATATATTTATAATACATATATTTTAATTTTATATATTTAATTATATGTCCTCAAAAGGCAAGCCTACGCGCTAACATACAAATTTACTCAAGCCTTTCGCAGATCGCTATCATAAAAACTCACCTGATACCAGTTGCTGATTTTCTGCTTCGCAATTCGCTTGTATTCTACAGAACTGTGTAGTTAACTATTCCTCGTAACCGCGGACTCAATTCCTGCTGCCTCAATCACAACAATATTTGCTATTTAGATTTTTTTTTATTCAACTGCAACACTCTACGTTAACTTTTGTAATTTATATTTTCACCGCACTATTGTTAATTTTGTGATTTGTTAGGAAATTGCCGACACCTGCATACACAGTACGATTTTCTTTAACTATAAGAAAAGTATTCTTGTTCCAGTTTGCTAACTTTTCACAAACCACAGTTTGGTTTCGTGCTTTTAGTGCTTTCTATGGTAATTGTATTTTCGTGCTGTCGCTGTAAGCGATTTCTTTCGTCTGAAACAGCGATCGCCTTGAACTTGGGTTTATATAGTCTGACCCACATTCCAACGCTGTAGGAGCGATTAAACCAACTACCAGTTGAGAGTTGCCGAAGAAATTTAGAAGCAACAAGTTGCAGCAGTAGTTGTTGCCACTATTGCTGTTGAAGCTACACATGCTTACAGTGAAGGTTGCTGTTGCAGCGTATCAATGTTGAAGCTAGAGCTGTTTTAGCGCATGCGTGCATGGTTTTTAGAAATGTTAGTTTCGTTTTCAACGTCGCTGCTTTGTAACTGTACGACTTGTATGAGCGCTAATTAAAATTTGAGAGTGCTAAAGACCGCAAAAGAGTATACACAATCGTAATCTACCAACAATTACACACAAACGTAAAGTTAGCGGAAAATCATAATTAAAGAAAGCAACTCTTACATTGCTTCAATGGCTATTATCAAACTTGTATTTCAACAAACGCAATTAATATTAATTCACCTACTTATCCATATTCACCACACATTAATAATGATCATTTTTTATTAGATGACTGTAAATTATTAGTATAATTAGTTATTGTAAATTATTAGTAAAATTTTTTTATTAAAGTAAACCCTTGTTAAAGACTATTTTAATCCAATGAAGTAAATTATTAAAATAATTTAATATTCTACGTTAATTTTTGTAATACAATTTAAATGCAAGTTAACGTCATTGTGTTTAATACTATAATTCCTAATACTTTTTATGAAAGATTCATTTGGGTTTCTGGAATAAACAATGAATGCTTTCTTCCCAGCAGAGCATCCAGAGCAGAGAATGTTAATGAAAAGTGGTGAAATTACTTACATCGCTACTAAATCTCTTGTTTACATAAAAGTTGCCTAAAAGTAGGCAATGTGGGTTTAAAACGTTAACGTGCTGAAGAACGACAGTTAAAAATGGAAATGAATATAATAGATATAACGATTTTTGGCTTAAAATACTGCAATGTGGGGAATATATATTGATAATGTTTATACGTACGAGTAACCTGAAAACACCTCATACTCATGCTACTCTTATTTTGACAAATAGCGTAAGTGCTTAATGTTCGTCAACACCAGTTCTTGTCGCCACCTTATACATATGTTACGAAGTTGTCTTCCTATGTGGCCGACTTCAAACCTATTGAAAACCTATATATCAACTTGTTATGTAATATACCTTAGTATATCCGTAGCAAATGCCTGACGGTGTCAGAACTCGTGGTAAAGAGACCTTGTTTAATGCAACAGAAAAGCTTTTCTTCTCAAAATTCATCAATGTATTGTACATATGTAAAACTGCAAGTATGTATCATCTAAACAAAATAGAACATTTTTATAAAGCAACATCTGGTCGCAAACAACACCATATGCACTAAATGATGGCATTTAAATAATTTTTTTGTTTTAATGTTAATACATATTTATATACAAAGATATCTATAAATCACGCAAGAGGTAAAAACTGATGATCAGATTTTGGTAATTTTTAGAATAAAGATGGCATATCTTAAAACCACCATTTTCCAAAGTGTTATGCCGATATCTACATTAGTGCTTGATTCGTATTTTTTAAAGTGAATGAATCATATGTAATTTAAATTTGTTATATAAGAAAGTAGACGTGGTTGTAGCCCAATTTCGACCATTTTCTTACAGTATTTTGTGAGCGTGGCAGCGATCTGTTCCCGCCCGTCTACAATTGGCTGCCAAGGAACACGTGTATCAAGTTTCATTAAGATATATACATTTTTACTCAAGTTATCGCTTGCACGGACAGACGGAAAGTCATCCTGATCATTTGTATATGTGTATGTGACTCTATACCTATCTCCATAGGTGTTACAAACAACATTTAAGTCAACAAAACTATAATACTCTGTAGCAACATATTGCGAGAGTATAAAAATTCCTTATCACGGACTTAGAAAGTTCCTTAGGTTGAAACCACTCAATGAGTATAAAAAAAAACTGAAATTTTTGAATGTAAACAGGCTTAGAAATTTGCACAAATATTTGGTGCGGATTTCGAAATCTGATTTCAGCAAAACAGAAGTACAATTGGCGCTTCTTCAGTTCCAGTAATAGAATAAAATATAAAAAATATTGTTTTATGTTTATATCTGTTCTTATCATAAACTTAAATAACTTAATTTCGTCTGCACCGAATCTACTCGTCACAGCTGCATTTTTTATAGTAACGATCTTGTTGAATAAAAAAAGCTTTCCATACAAGAACTTGGTTTCGATCGATTAGTTTTTATGACAGCTATGTGCTACAGTGGTCTGAACTGAACAATATTATCGGAGATTGTAGCAATGCTTTGGAAAAATTGTCCTGCTAGTATTTGCTTCTTCTGCTCTCAGTACGCTCTTTATTTGAATTATTCATTGAGTGCAAAACATTTTATTGATGTTGAATGGAAAAAATCTGAAAAAAATTATTTCAACTAAGACGCAATTCTATTTGAGGAGCTGTACAAACATACATACAATATTTATAAACAAACTTCTCCCACGATTTATTTTGGGAATACGCTTTATTTTTATAGTTAACTTTAATTAAACAAATTTTAATGTTGCATGGGCATTTGTCCGTTTCAGTTTACCCTTTAGCTAACTTTTATTTATTGTTTTATGTTAAATAGATAAACATATTTGTGTTTTCGTTTTAACATCTGTGACTGTAGATAACAAATAGACCTAGTTTACTCTTAACCAACTCTAATTATGATCGTATACTTAGAAACGGAAATGTTTTTTCTTACTGCTTGACAAAACGAGTGAATGTACTATAAATATCACTATTTTAAGGATTTAATTGCTATCATGAACAACATAACTTTATATAATATGTTTTGTATTATAAATTAGCTTTAACATTATGAATTCTAATATAATATTATTTAAAACCTCAGTCTAAACTTATTTTATATGAAAATATTTTATTTACAATTTCAATGAGAATCGTATGACTTTATATATTTACAATCAGTCGAAATTATACAATATAAAATAGAAAAACCCAAATTATTATTTAGAAATCTGAAAGAGAACCAATAGCGATTAGTTAAAATCAATTTCCAAGTTGGAAGACATTTCAGTGCTGTTACTGATTTATATTAGATATGTTTATAAGATTTAATTATTTATTGAATTTTATTATTAATATTATTCATAGTCCTCAGAAGCGAAAAAGATGTTTTTGTATCCACATGTAATAAATAATAAATATACCCATTAAATATTAATTTAACTATGCGTTTACTATCACCGAAATACATATTTTATGTTACGATATTACTCTCCGTGAATATGCCATAAGTCGAGTATATATCTCTTATACTCTGTTTTCGTTATTGAACGCTGGTTAATAAAGTCCAAGCGTAGCCATCATTCTGCTCGATAAAAGAATTCGCTACAGCGTAAAAATGCAGTGAATTTTTAGTGCCAAAGCCAAAATATCAGAGCTAAGAGTGTTCCTCGCCACTTAGATTGATTGGTAATGCAAATCTTATCATTAACACCAGACGTTATCGCCGATGCCGAGTACTCGCCTGTAAGTAAGAGGTACACATATAGCGTTCGTTTTATTATTAAAATACAAGATGATTCTCAGTCATAATTAAAACTGAATTATATTGACTAATAACTCAACAATCGAGAGTATTGAAGCTGTAAACAAAGCACTCATACCAATATGACTTTAAATTTGAGAGTATATATGTGTGTGTGGTTTTCCATTATATACTTCTGGGCGGTATTGTCCACATACACATACATATACATTCGTACATTTATGAACGTTCGAAATTTAAGGTAGTATATAGGAATGGCTATGTATCTATTCGAACATATTAATACAATAAACAAAAGCGTTTACCGGGGCGTATGAGCAATGCCTAGCAAGTTATTAACAAAGTCAAAATTTATGCAGCTTTTTTTACGACGTCCGTATAATCGATCGTATATATGTATAAACATATTATATCAACTATCCATTTCACAAATTATCTAAAAAAAATTTCAAATGCATCTCGCACACATTCTTATGAAGTAACACCATTAATTCAATTTGAACAGAAACTATCAATGTCAGCGGGCAGTCGCTGCTAATGACACATTTTACTTGCTATGTAAATTAAATTATTTATAGAATGTGGTGAAACAGTTTTATTTAATCTTTCATCTCTTGTCAGAAAATGCATTATTAATTGGACATATGCGCATACATATCTTCACACATACATATATGTATAGTACAGTGCTTTTGATATGCTGTGTTGTTGTTGTTAACGGTGTTGATATTAACCACAGGAAATTTTTTGCCTCTTGCACAATAATACAAACATTTTTAGAATTAAGTATTTTAAGAATTATTTTTCACCTTCTAGTTAAATGAGCTGTAAAAGCATAATTTTTAGTTTTTAAACCATATTTATTATGCACTTTTCACTCTTATTAAGGATGTGTTTGAGTAAATTTGTAATTCAAATGACAGCATGGATTGGTGATGCTTTTAGCTGCATAGTATTAGTGGCATTTTTTTTAAAATGTTTTTTCTGCAGTGCCTATCAAACTGTTGATTATTTTGTCCCAGTGCCATTTAGTTTCAGTGGCACTGAAAAAAGTTGGAAACATACATACATATATACATACAAACACACATATGAAGCTAATAAAAGCATTATCAGTGTAGAGAATGGTAACTTAATTCGATTATAAATGTTGAAAGTAGTAGACATTTGATTTGAATTGCAATCTAATCCTTTTCAATGAAAATGTTATAGCTATCCGTTAAATGAGTCTAAGCGTTTAACTTGATTTCTATCTTAACTGTATATAAGCTAATATTCCATATGAGCACAGATTAACTACGAAATAGAAAAGTAAATCTATATATTTGTTAAATAGAGATGATATACCATTCAGCACGTGAAGGACAACTGTTTTCGGAGCACTGTTAGATGGGCTGCAGGTGTAATTGCCGGAGTCCTTTTTTCCCACGGATGGTATTATTAAAGATGCAGTCTGCAATTAAAATTGTAAGA